>NW_006239266.1:168570-177633 GCF_000226075.1 Solanum tuberosum | reverse complement strand
ATATATATATATATGAATAACAAAATACTCATTACTTAACTAAAGAGTTTCTCTAACCAACAACCATCACTATAAATCTCTTGATGATACAACATCTCGTTCACGCTGTCAGAACTGTCTTATACCTTGCCGGAATATAGAACGAACTCAACTCATGGATCCACTATAAAGGACTGCTCAAAGGCAATGAGGAGTCACCCGAAAGTCGATGTGATTTTAACCCACGCCTACGTGGTTTATTCTAAATTCATAGCTATTGCACACATAACAATTCAGATCAATACAATTCTCAACTCCAAAATATCTTCTTTCATAGTTCTCTCTAGAATATTGAGATCCATTGATGAACAACTCGAGCTAAATTTTCTAGCTCATAGCTCATATTTTTACACGAAACAACACCGAGTATAAGTTAGAGACCTTTTCAGCAGTTATCATAAAATTTACGTGTTAGTTTTATAAAATTTAACAAAGAAGATAGACATTTTCTTTTTATCATTACTAGTATACGTACCCGCACGTTGCGCGGATATTTAAAAATCTAATAATTTTTAAATTTAGAAAATAACTAATACAAATTATTAGTGAGTAACAAAAGTACATGTGTAATCATATATAATGTTTTAGTTTTATATATATGCGCTTCATGCTAACACAATTTTTCCATAATTTATATCAAATTTGTTTTTTGACAGTTTTATTTGACAAAATTTAACATAATTATCTATCAAATAAAAATTATGTTTTTCTGGAGGTAGTCTTTTTTAAAAAAAAAAATCAAACTGAAAAAATTGTTAATTATTTTGATGAGACATGTGGCTTTATTGGCAAAAATATGAATTTATAGTATTTTAAATTTATCCTTTTTAAGAAATGATAATTCGAAAATCATTCTATTACTAACATGTGTTTTTTTTTTTACAAAATAGAGATTTGAAATATTTAAAGTCATTTTTAGATATAATACATGAATTCACAAACCTTTTAATCATGGCATGAGTCTGATCTCTATCTAAATAATTATACACCAATACAAATATAAAACTTAATACTATGTACAATTTAAAAAGATAGATAAATAAAGACAAATAATAATACAAATTACAAATTAGTACTATAATTTTGAGAAATTATATAAAATTATATATAAAAATGATATGCATCAACTCAATGTTACCATTTTTTCCCTTTGAATATTGTGTTATTCATGACGAAGACAGTACTTTTGAAAAGAAAATTGCTTCATTAATGTGAGAAATTGAAAAAATATGATAGTGCGGAGGAAAGGAAATGGGAAAGTGGGAATAGTAGGTGGTTTATAAAACTGATTCTTTGTTTTATTTATATTTTACTTAATACATATGCTCAAATAAAATGTTTTTTGTAATAATATATTAGGTAAGGATAAAATTAAGAAGTTATAACTATTTGTAACCACTTCATCTTATAACACTCTTCTCAATTTTGAATTATTATTTTATTAAAAAATAAAACTTATGCATTATTTTTAGTAAAACTAATTAAATTATCAATTCAAATGTTAAAAATTCTATCAAAGACTTTTAAAAAATTATAATTATTTATAATTATATATTTATCTTTTAAAACTAATTAAATTATTATATTGTTGTAAGTTTTCTATGACTTAAAAAAATAATCCATATATAGGCCAGGCCACACGTAGGCAGTGGGTATTATTATTATTATTATTATTATAATAATAATATTATTATTATTAATAATAATAATAGATATTCTCCCCCTTATAATAAAAATGGATGATTGAAAATGTTAAAAATAAATAAATTTTAAATTTTAAATTAATTATTTTCAAAAGTAATTAATTTAGCTAAGAATATATACTATCCATAATTGAATAACCTTCTTATATGTTGCATATTTTATGTCCTTGAATCTTTAATTTTTTAAAGAGATATCCATTTTTATTTTTATAATTATTTAAGATTAAAATAGATTATTAATTTTTTTCGTGTTTATTATTTTGAGTGGAGATATATGAATTATTATGTGCCTATGATTTAGGAGAAGATATTCTACACTTCTAGGAGTATTTAATTATTATTATTTTTATTTTTTTTACAAAATAAATCCCCTCTCTCTCAGCTGGCGCACGTTAGAGTGCACTAACTTGCACCTTGTCGGAAATGGGACGAGGACGACCACGGAAACTGACGCATAAAGATCAAGCGGAGGAAATATTGCATGGAATATCTACTAGTTCTAATGGAAGGAAAACACACCAAGCTCCCCTGACTGAGATACAACTAAGCACACCAGAGGGAATGGCGGTGGTGGTTTCAGATAAGGACAAAGGAAAACAAGGAAGAGAAGAAGAATGGCCGAAATTAACACATCAACAAGGATCTGGTGGGGGTACACAAAAAGACCCTGTTTAGGTCAATGGAACAGTAAATAGGGAAAAAAATGTGGGTAATGCTCAAAGGAAATTAAATCCAGAGGTAACACCTGAGAAGCCTTGGGCGAACCTATTTTCCACAAATCGACTGGCTGCGAGATGTATGAATCTAAACTATATAGCTCTAATAATTGTTGAGGGGGAGAAGGTAGTAGAAATTATGCCTGAAAATGTAGCTGAGGATGATATGAAATGGGCACCTTCGGTGGTTGTTTATGTAGTAGGAGTAACACCATCTATTGGAGCTATGGAAAGGTTTATTATAGAATAGGGGACTTTCTCTACTAAACCAGTAGTGTTATACCACTCTGATGGGTATTTTGTAGTCAGATTTGCAAATGAAGAGGAAAGGGATAAGGTGTTGTGTGCAGGGCCTCATTATTTGCTCAAAAGGCCTGTTATAATGAAGCCTTGGCTCCCAGAATTTAATTTCAAAGAGGAAATCCTTACCACTATTCCGTTGTGGATAAAACTTCCTAATCTTCCCCTTAACTGTTGGAATTTTGTGGTACTAAGCAAAATAGGCAGTAGTTTGGGAAAACCACTCTATGCTGATGAATGTACAACTCAAGCAAGTAGAATTTCATTTGTGAGAATACTTATCGAAATAGATGTGACTAGACCTCTTCCTAAGATGATTAAGATTCGAGATCCTAAGGGGAAAATGCTGGATCAGCAAGTGTGGTATGAGTGGAAGCCACTATTTTGTCAAAAATGTTTACAGGTGGGTCATTCATGTGTAGACAAGCCAAAAGTAATACTAGCAAAGAGAGGACAAGGACTAGGGCAGAGGAAAGAATGGAGGCAAACAACAATAGGAAATAAGAATCAGGAGAAGCAAACAGAACAGCAATCAGAACCTATTCCTAAAGTGGGAGCACAAAATGAAAAGCAAGGTTCACAGAAGCAAGAGAATTGGCAAATTGTGAGATACAGGTCATCTAACAAAAGAGTGACACTACAATCTGCATGGACTGATATACTGAACAGGGAGAGAGATACATATGTGAAACTGGGCATAGAGGAAGCTAGTATTGAACCTGAACCTCCAAATAAAATATGTTAGTCACTTGGAATGTAAAAGGTTTTAATTAGGAGGTGAAGCACAGGGAGATGGGGTTATTTCTGAGGAGGAATAAGGTTAATATGATAGCAATATGTGAACATAGAGTTAGAGAAGATAGAGTCAGTAGTATTATAAATAAAATAATGCCAAGCTGGAAATGGTGCACAAATTCTGCTAGCAATGTGAGAGGAAGCATTTGGGTGGTTTGGAATCCAGGTGTAATTAATTTCACTACTGTCGAAAATTCTACACAACACATTCATGTGAAGGTTGAGATGCAAGGGAGCAAAATAAAATTTCAATTTACAGTAGTGTATGGCTTGCATTCAATCACATCTAGAATCCCTCTATGGACAACAATAAAATAGTTAAACACACACATCAATTAGCCATGGTTGATTATGGGAGATTTTAACTCCATTTTGACAGCAGAGGACAGACCTATTGGAAGTCAAGTGCAAAGCTCAAAAACAAGAGATTTTCAAGAGTGCATCAATGATTGTAATTTAACTGAGTTGGTCACAGTTGGAAGGAAATTCACCTGGACAAATGGACATGTGTTTAGTAAAATTGATAGAGCACTAGTTAATGCTGAGTGGGTACTGCATATTCCAATAGTACAAGTGTTGGTTATGGATCCACTATTCTCAGACCATTCTCCTCTGAGTATCAATGTGGAGGAGCACAAGGATGCAAAGAAAAGGCCTTTTAAAATTTTCAACTGTTTAACACAACATCCAGAATTCAAAAATAAGATCAATGCAAGCTGGTAAATCAAAGGAAGAGGTATGCAATGGGTCTGGCAGAATATGATGAAGGTGAGAAGAGAATTGAAGCAACTAAATCAAAGAGAATACATGGGGGTATCAGAAAAGGTCCACAAATTAAGAGTTGAGCTAATGGACATGCAAAGTCATATGAGAATTATACATATTCCTCAATGCATGATTGATGAAGAAAATGAGCTAAGGACAGAGTTGAATAAATGGAGTAGGATTGAGGAGGCAATTTATAAACAGAAATCCAAAGTGCAGTGGCTTAAGTTAGGGGATTCAAACACATCATATTTTTATGCTAGTATGAAGAACAGGAAATCCCAGAATCAAATAACCAGAGAAGCAGTGAGGCTTTATCAGAACCTGTTAGGACAAGCAAATCCTCTCATGCCAGCCACCCAGCCAGCAGTAGTAAGAGATGGACATGTACTATCTAGAGCTCAACAACTGGAATTAATCCAACCTTTTACAAAAGATGATGTTCTGATGACACTTAAAAGTATTGAGGATAACAAGGCATCAGGTGGAGATGGATTCAACTCTTATTTTTTCAAGCAAACTTGGCCTATTATAGGTGAGGAGGTAACTACTATTGTTCTTCAATTCTTTAGCACTAACCAGATGTATGCTCCTATTAACAGAACTTCAGTTACTCTCATCCCTAAAGTACAACATCCTAGCTCTATTAAAGAATATAGACCTATTTCTTGTTGTACCACAATGTATAAGATCATATCCAAAATGCTCACTCACAGACTCCAAGGAGTTATGGACTTTCTAGTGGACCCTAGTCAAGCTGCATTTGTACCTGGTAGAATGTTAACAGACAATGTCATCCTAAGTTATGAGTTGATTAAGGAATATGGGAGAAAAGGAATCTCACCTAGGTGTATGTTCAAAATTGATATGCAAAAGGCGTGCGATTCTTTAGAGTGACATTTTCTTGAGGAAGTTCTGGTTGGTATGCAACTACCTGAAAGGTTTATTACATGGATTATGAAGTGTGTCAGGACAGTCTCTTACTCAATTATGATTAATGGATGCCCTAATGTTCCATTTCAGGCAAGAAGAAGGGTAAGGCAAGGGGATCTTTTATCCCCTTACCTATTTGTTCTGGCTATGGATTATCTTACAAGACTATTGAGATCATTGAGGAACAAAAATGCTTTTAAATTTCATCTGAGATGTCAAAAGCAACAAATAATTCAGCTGAGTTTTGCAGATGATCTTCTCTTATTTAGCAGAGGAGACAGACCATCAACTACACTTCTGTTTGAATGTTTCCAGCAATTCTCCAAAACATCAGGACTCATAGCAAATCAATCCAAAAGTTGTGTGTACTTTAGTGGAGTCCCAGAACCAATTCAACAACAGATACTGCAACACACAAGTTTCACCAAAGGAGCTCTCCCTTTCAAGTATCTTGGGGTGCCACTCAGTTCAAAGAAACTATCTATTAGCCAATGCCAATCTTTAATAGATAAGATGGTGGGGAGGATCAACACATGGACAGTAAAGTTTCTTTCATATGCAAGAAGGCTCCAGTTGGTACAAAGTGTCTTAACATCAATCCAAGCTTTTTGGTCACAGATCTTTCTTGTTCCTAAAAAAATCTTACAAACAATAGAAACATTGTGTAAGAGATTTTTATGGAAAGGAGATGCACAAAGCAAAGGAAAAACACTCATTGCATGGGACACATTATGCTGGCCTAAGGTTGTTGGTGGTTTAAATATAACTGATGTATATATATATGGAACAAAGCAGCTATACTCAAACACCTGTGGAATCTTGCACAAAAAAAGGAGAAGTTATGGATTGTTTGGGTCCATACATACTATATTAAAGGCAGGAGACCATGGGAAGTAGCAGGGCAGCAAGCTTCTTGGATGGTGAGGAAGATCATACAAGCAGGTCATTGGATTTCTGAGGCTGGAATACCAATGACAGAAATCATGGATGTAGATGATTTCACCATTAAAAGTATGTATAAGAAGCTTAGGAGGGATTTCATCAAGGTGCCATGGAGAAGGTTGACATGCAATAATCAAGGGAATCCAAAATGGATCTTCATACTCTACTTGACCATACATAGGAGGTTATATACCATGGATAGGTTGGATAAATAGGGGATACACACGGATCAAGTATGTGCACTGTGTAAGCAAGAGCTAGAGACACACCAACATCTTTTTTTCTCATGCACTATGGCTGCTAGGATTTGGCGTAAGTTATTACAGTGGTTATGCATTATCAAGAACACAACAGGGTGGACAGAAGAAATGGATTGGGCTATTTCACATGCCACAGGAAAAGCAATTCAAGATGAGGTATATAGGATGACACTCGCAGCAACAGTATACTATGTCTGGCAAGAGAGGAATTACAGAATTTTCCAAAAGAAAGAAAGAACCACAGAGATGATCACCAGGAGCATCATTCAAGAAATCCATTGTAGAAGCAGTATGCAACCGAAGCTGGCTGAATTCATTCGTAACTTCAATTATTATCCATAGAATAGTAGTTTAGTGGTAAGGGTAGTAGCACGAACTTTGAGATTGGGACTATGTCCATATCCAGAATTTCATAACACTTTGTACATATTGATATATCTGGTAATAAAGCTTACAATTACGAAAAAAAAATTATTATTTTTTCTTAAAAGGTAGCTATTAATAAATTACCTCAATTTTTTAAACTCATCATAAAATTAGTGCTCAGAAATTTGAAACTGATCTCAATAATTTTAAAAATTAATTGTAATAACTTTTGGAAATAAATTAATTAATTTAATTGTTATAGGAGGCAAAAGTTAATCTTGTAATTGCTATTAATAATGGGTAAAAAAAAAGTGATTTACGCTATTGTAGTAAATCATTTAGTGAATATAGAAATAAATTTTAAATTATATGTATTGAATATTTATGTAAAACATTGTTAATAGTATTCATATAGATTATAAAAAAATGTAAAATTAGAAAATAAAATCTCATTAACTATACAATAATTATTATCAACTTAAAGATATTAAGAAGCATGAGGTCTTTACCACATTATGATATATTTTCCATTAATAAAATAGAATAAATACATAGATTTGGTTAGCTTATAGATGAACTTTTGGTAAATAACTTTTTTTATATTGAGTCTGTATCTAATAATATCAATTGCATCAACAACAAAATAAACAATAATTTTATAGGATACTATTATATTATCAAAAATGAATGCTACACTTTCAGTATGTGTAGATAATAACTTTGACAATATTTCAAAAATAAGAATAAAATTCAGATTCAAATTCAAGAAATTCACACACTAATCAACCTGCAAAAAAAAAAGTTACAATCATTAAAAATAATTAATAAAAATAGAAAAAAGAATCAACAAAAATTAACGATTTACAATAATTATAGATAATAGATTTTAATGCTTAAAAAGTTGCAATAGATAAAACACATACACAAATCTCATGATAGTATTAATTCTATATATGAAGTTTATTATAGTGATTTTTGTCTCAACAACTACGAAGTCACATTAAAAGGAGCAAAATTAAATCGTCAAAAGAAAAACGAAAAAACGATATTAACTTTAAGTAGTATTTTTCAATATTTCAAGGATAAAGAATAATATCAATTCAACTATATAATTAAAACGACAGATTAATTAAAAATATTGTAAATTACTTCTAGTGATTCGGAATACCATAATCATATAACACGAATATTCAACTTTTATTGTATCTTCAATAGTTCATGGACAAAATAATTACGTAAAGCTATAATTTATTGAATGCATTAAATAATTATTATTTTTTATGTGTCAAGTTGTATTAACTATACAAAAATCTTCATATTATCTCACATCTTATATAAACAAATAATTAGAAGAGAATATTCATAAAATTGCATAGTTCCCCCAACACACAAACGTGGAAATAAAATAACCGGCAAAATTCAATTTCTATTCATGCGAAATTTGATCACATTGGAATACTTTATATACTTTTATAAATAAAAAAAGTTAAGGAAGAAACGTATTCACCAATAGATAGAAGAACTAGCATGAATTAAAGAGATATTTATAATAATAAAAAAAATTAACCTGAATTATTTGCTACCCATCTGAAACATTAATAAGTAAAATTCATGGAGTGTCATCGTTCATCTCTTTTTCTGCCATTTGAAAATTTTGAATATTAGCATGTCCTATGAGATATGAAGAGAATTGTGTTTTTTTAAATAGATAACTGAGAAGTTTAATCTCCTACAAAATAGTGAGGAAGTTTAAACTATTTTCACAATTGCAACTTTTATCTCTAAAACCGTTTAATATTTAATTTTTAAATTCAAGTCTTTTAAGTATATTAAAAAAACGTGTGTAGGTGTGTTTATGAGTTAGTGGAGATTTTTTTTTTTTAGTTGAGAGATGGTTTAAAAAATATGTTACAACTCTATTTTTTTATACTTCAATTTTTTTAATCAGTAAATATAGAATATATATATTATAAGTTGTATTTTTTTAAAAAAGATATGTTTATTTTAAAATGCAAATAAGAAAAAAAAAACAGTTACCGTGTTTAAGATAATTTTAAAAATGTTTTAAAATTTTGTGTATCAATAAAAAATGGTTTTGCAGTTACATTTCCCTTATTTAAAAAATTGTTCTAAAATTATATAGATTTAATTCATTTTAGTTATTTAAAAAATATGTTTTTTGTGGTGCCGACATGTTCACCTCTCATATTATATAGATGAATATAGATATAGATAATATATATA
>NW_006239266.1:157387-167797 GCF_000226075.1 Solanum tuberosum | reverse complement strand
CATGTACATAAAAATGTCATGCTCTATCCATATAGTTAAATTACTTTAGTTGTATTGTTAAGGTGAAAAAGACGACACCGAATTCAACTATGTTGGGCTGCTAAGATTTTTTTGGATTGGGGGGGAGGGGGGAGGGAGGGCTTGTTGTGCTACTTAAGCGTTTTTCTCTTTTTATGTGTTGGGGTGGTGCTTTTTGTTGTTGTTATGCTGTTGTGTTTGTTCAGAGTCTTTAGATTAAGAGCTAGGATGATTAAAGGTGACATTTTAGGATGTGTAAGTGTTTAGTTGAGGTGCTTCTTAGAGTTCATGTATTTATTCAATTTGTATAGTAAAATTGGTTAGATGAACCTGATAAGGGTGGTGATCCTGAAAAGCTATCTTTTTTTTCTTCTTTATCATTTCCTGTTGTTATATCCATGTTTCATCAGGTGACATGAAGTTTGGGAATGTCCTTTGTTCCAATCTGGACCTTTTATGCTACTTTGAGCTGTTTTTTTCTCTCTTTCTTTCCTTTTTATGTGGTGTTGGTGTTGTTTTATTGTTATTTTGAGCTTGCTTGATCAGATTTTCTCTTCAAGTGTTGTAGCAATTGCATCACAAGTTTGATGAAATTTTCAAAATGATTGAATCTGCCACTTTTCTTTATTTGTTTAAAGAGTGAAGGCTGAAAAAATTACCTGAACTGAAGGAGAAGTGAGTTTCTTATCTGAAATATCACTATATGTTCACATTGGAGAAGTAAACTATTGATGGTTGACTTGTGTTTTGACAAATAGTTGGTGATAGTTCATAGTTCAGTGATGAAATTCAAATACCGAATACTTAGCCATTGACTCTTTGTTTCTCATTTCTTGCACAATGGTTGTTTGGTTATTTCTTATTAATGAAATAATAATGTATATGAACTTGCAGGAACTTTATTGTGAATTATAATCTTCCAAACTACTTATTTTGGCTTCTCCGGGAGGTGATGGACAGATGCGAAAAAGAAAAGTTAGCGTATGACTCATGTTGGATGGCAATGTCAATATTACAGATGGTTGCAAAACACTTTCAATGTCATGCATTTATATTTATTTTTTACAATTATATATCAAGTAAAGAACATATTTTGCTAAGTTCTTTTTGGCAGAGTCCATAGAAACATGCCTTTGATTTAGATTGTGTCACGAGTCGTTCTCTCTACTAACTGTCAGAATAATCCGAAAGTCAATCATTCCCAGCTTTGATATGAAGGTATGGGGGAGATCAAAAGGGAGTATGTTAGTCAAATAGAGGGCTCTCAGGTGCATATCCTGTTTCTCCATTTGTACGAGTACATTATTTTTTGTAGAACAATAATAACAATCAATACCATAGATTCATAACTATAAATTGCTTATTGCAAATATAGCAATAACAGAAAAGGCAAGATTCTTACCTCCTCCTTGCCAACTTCTACATGATTCATGTAATTGTAGCCAAGGTCAGAAACAACTGTACAAGATAACTTGACAATGCTCTTATTGTTATAAACTATATCCCTCCCCCTATTACAAGTTCGATAACACTACAAGCAAGAGCAAAATTGTATGATCATTTGAAGAAAATAAAAGATGTAGCTTTTAAACTCTGCATAAAGGATTTGTTTTTCTCATTCCAATGCTTCAATGACAATTTTCTTACTAGGAGCACTGAGCACAAATTATTGTATCATTGAACACACTAAATCACCATTTAAAGAAATAATAGTAATGAGAAGCTTAGATGAATTGTCAATTTTCTATTCTTTGACAAGTCTAATAATTCAAGTATTTAAGAATTTTAGTTAGTTTATCCTCTCTTAAACTTTTATTGAGGACTATTTTAGCAAAGAGAAGTCTCATCGACATCGGACCTTATTTAATAATTCTATTCGAGTATTAAAATGAAGATATTTTTTAGATGTTAATGGAACTCTTTAACATCCTTGCAGACTAATTAAAGAAAGAAAGAAAGAGGCAAGGTATTAAGAATGTATCCAGTGCTACTTCAATCAAGTAAGTTTTACTTTTTCTGGTGATTATTTTTATTTTATTATGTAATAAGTGGAATATGGATGGAGAGATTTTATCTACACCCTCTTCTTTTTTTTGTAGACATCTTAATATATCCAGCCATTTTTCCAGGAGTTTACTTTAACTATTGTCATGTCATGGGAGATGAAAACTCACCAAATCTTAACAAGAAGTTGTGCTGATTATTTTTGGTGTGTGCACTTTCAAATAATTTGCAGGGAACAACAAATAGTAATGTCTGGGCACAGAAGAGTTAGATATGTACAAAAAGTTGAAAAGTTGATGTTCTCCATAGTACATTGGATAGTCCAGATGTTGACACATTATTAGTAATGTCTGTAAATGCAGAATGTTTCTAACAACTTCGAGCATTCTCCCTTTCTTACTTTTTGATTATTTCGTTTGGGTGCAAATTTGAGTCAATATTTTATGTAGTCTTACCTTATCAATGATTTTGCAGATGCTTGAGTGAAAACATTTTATTTCCATACTTGATCATCCCTTTCGCTAATTCATATACACAACTTGAATAATTTTTTTCTTTGCAATAAATATAGCTGAATAATTTTCAGCATACTTTATTATTTATCGAGAAAAAATCAACTATGCTGGGCCCGTGCTAAGTACGGGCCATGCCCTTCTAGTATATATATATGCTGACAATTTTGTCTCTTCTATTTAAAAATAAATAAATAAAATTTTGTGGGAAATTGTATTACATTCAAACATGAAAACGGTAGTGAGTTTGAATTGTATAAGGAATAAACGAAATTCAATTTATTATTGTTTTTCAAAAAAGAGACTAAATCAACCGTTTGTAACGTACATGATTTTAAAACTGTTTTAAAATTTTATTTAGCTTTTAAATTGTTTTTTATTATTTAATATATATAGAAATTAATAATTAGAAATTTTGTGGTGCCGACATGTGGCACTATTTCCTCTCCTATTATATATAGATAGATTCCCGCATTTTATTAAAATAGAGAACAAACGTTTTTTAAAATATGTATCGTTTAATAGAAAATTTGAATCATTAACCTATAAAACATGGTAAATAATCCATCATTATAAATTAAATGTCATGTGTACAAATTAATATTTTATACCATCGGTGTGGGTAAGCTAAACTCATCGCAAATACTTATTTATTAGACTTCTGAAAAATCATTATTCGTTTGTATACTTCACCGTTTTGTATACTTTTCATTATCTTGTTAATACTTCATTTTGCTTTCACATGTATAAATCATTATTCGGTTTTATATAGTAAAAAAAGAGTGGCAAATTATTGTCATTTAGTAAAGAGTACAGATACTTTCTATCAAAAATTTCTTCATTCTTATAACTCAAATGCAAAACCTCTTTTTTTTTTTTAGATAATACAACATACTAGTTATCTTCTCATGGAGAGAAATACTTTAGTCATATAAACTTAAAATTTTCACTCAAGTCTAATTCCTAATAAATAAAGTCTTTATTTATTTTTCCCTAAGCAATGACGAACCAAGCAAAATATCGTTATCGTCACGTACTATAAGGAAAATGTTTTTCTAGTACATGTTCCAATATATGACTAGGTATAAAGTGACATATTGTAATTGTACGAGGTGTGTAAAATATTGTATAAATAGAATAATGTTTGGATGATAGCTATTTTTTAATATTTAAAATTAAAGACAAAATCTAAGGGTTGATTTTCAATTTTCAAATACATGCTCTGCACAAAATGATACAATGAATCTTGATTGAAATTTTCCATTTAATAATATTGATCGGCTATTGTCACGGATATTTTGATTGAATTGATTAGAAAAGAAAAAATAATATTCCCAGCGTTCCATTTTATGTGGCACTTTTCGAATTTCAAGATTCAAAAAAGTCTATCTTTGACCGTAAATTTTTCATAGATTTTTTAAACATTTTGAATTTTCAATTATTGTGACTTGTAGTACTTTTACGTAGTTTACAAATATATAAATTTTATTTCAAAAAAATTGAAGATTCCATGCGTCAATTCCCGATCAAATTAGAAAGTTTTTCATTATTTTAGCAAAAAATTGTTTGTCATCGTTCATTTTGTCGGTGAACTGATTCAATACGAAATGAGTAGAAAAACTATTTTTATATACAACTTTTTCATTAATTCACACTTTAAAAAAATCTTTATTTGTAATAGTGTGTGATCAAATTATGTTGCTTGCTCCTAGGATTTAGTGCATCATTTATAAATGGTCTAGATTAATCGACTCAAGTTGTAACATATTAAATAGGTAAAAGATCACTTTCAATAAATCTCCCAAAGTCATGACACCAATTAATTGAACTTATGACATTAATATAATGAATATTGATAGCCAACCCAAACATGTCAACATAGAATGTTTCAAACAACATATCTTGTATCATAAGAAAAATAATTTTGCAAATTTAATACTTATCTCTTTATCTTATTTTCTTGATTGACTTTTGAAGAAATCCTAATAAATTCACTTTAAGAAACAAATAAATTATAATGGTGAATCATTGGTCAAAATAGCTATATATTGAGGATCTTATAATTGTCGAAATATATAGATGGATTTGTCACGATCTTGTCACTGAGTGACATCCATACTAATTCCTCGGTGAAAAAATGAATTACTAACCCAACTTAACCAATCAAGATTTACTATAGATATCAAATCATGAAATAAAACAACGAAATAACAGTTAAAAATAGATAAAGACTAGAGTTTTCATAAACTCCATCATTTAATAAAATTCATTTGCGAAATTTAACTCTCTAGAATATAAAAGTCGTAGTACCATAACTCTAAATAGTCGAAAATGAGGATGGAACCCCGAAAACTTAGAAAACAATAAACTAAAGTCTATGAAATGTCTAAGTCCGAAAAGATAGACTAAGAAATGGAGAAGAATCCATGACAGTCCAAAAGAGCAACTTACCATTGGATTCGAAGGTCACGCCGTTTCTCAACTGAGGTCTCGTATCAACTGCCTAAATATGCCATGTACTCAACAAGAAAAGAGTAAGTACAGTATCAGTACACAATGTGCATATCATACTGCCATTTCCAAAATATGATTGTAAACAAGTAACTACAAAATAGTAATACATGTTAACACATATACCAACAGACACAACATAATACAGATTCTCAATCACAACCTTGACTTACCCATGCATGTGAAACATGTCTCATATGATCACAAAATACACATACTTAATCCTCTCATGAAAGCCACACATAAACGATTAGTGTACCAGCATGATATCCGACCCAATCATTAATGATTCATACTATGTGTGGTATCCGAGTCAATCATTAGTATCATGTACTGGCATGGTACGTGAGTCAACCATCAAACACAAACAACATGCACAATCACAATGAACAATCAATTTGAAACCATAAGTAAATAAATAGGTTCACTGCATGAGATTACCACATGAAGTGATTTTACATTAGCCTTCTAGTTTCCCCCACATGTATCGCACAAATAATACTACAAAGCAGTTAACATGCATACATTACATACTTTGGAAAACAAACAAACCGTCACCTACCTCGAATCAATCCTTGGAAACTCTAAAGAGTCTGAGCTTTCCCTTTTTGTAATGCTTTGACTTGTTCTTGGTCTAAAACAATAATAAAATACAACAATGAAGGACAAATGACCCAAAACTACCCGAATTATACTCAAATCCTAACTCTATGTCAATTCATGATCATTCTACCCCGATCAGGATTTTCCATCATCAATTCAAGTCAAAGCCCTCCCTTAAGAGGAATATCCTAGATTCTAAGGCTTAAGAATCAATTTACAATATAGGGAAGTAAGTCACTTACCTTTATCAAGGAAATCAGTGGAAAAACTTATGGAAATTTCCCTAAATCACCTTTCATTTTAATTCCTAAGAAAGATATACAGAAAATAAAAGGCTTTGGGAACTTTCCGGATTAAAACCCAACTTATCCCGCTATAGCGCCTGCACAATTTTTCCCGCTATAGTAGCGTGACATCCGCTATAGTGGCTTACACGGAATTAGAGATTCGTAAACCTTCCCCAAAGCCCTCATTTTGCAACATATTTTCAATCATTGACGTTCTATATAAACTATTTCACGCCAAGTTTGATACCGACACAACTAAAAGCCTGTCAAAAAATGACGGTCAAAAGCAACGGACTGCGTCGCTCTTTTGGTCAAAATCGACGAAAAAGAGACGCAGTCACCTCTGTCGCTTTTTAGCTCGACGCTTTTCAAAAAGTGACGGACTGCATCGCTTTTTGATTTTTTTTTGTTTTAGATTTTTTTTAACAAAAGCGACGGACTATTTTAATTTTAATTTTTTTTATTTCTAAAAGGTGACACAGTCCATCGCTTTTCTGGAAATTTTATTTTTGAAAATCCCAAAAAAGTGACGGGCAAAAGTACCCTGTCCGTCGCTTTTCTGGAAATTTTATTTTTGAAAATCCCAGAAAAGCGACGGACAAAAGGACCTTGTCCGTCGCTTTTTGGAAATTTTATTTTTGAAAAATGACGGACAAATCCACGCTGTTCGTCGCTTTTCTGGAATTGTTAAAAAAAATAAACCCAGAAAAGTGACGGACAAAACCACGCTGTCCGTCACTATTCCTGCACTATTTTTGACAGCAGAACTGGCAGTTTCTGCTACCCATCTGCAAATGCAATTCAATTCAACTCTACACTATTCAGTCCAATCAAACACACACAATCTAAACAAAACATAAAACAACAAATTTAAAATAACATTTAAAAGTATCTAAATCACAAATTAAAGACTTATAAAGTCTTTCAAAATTCGTTTCAAAATTTCAAAAAGTTCATAAATGTCCAGAGATCTAAACTAGGGAATGGGATATACATAATCATCCGCATCACTCTCGTCGTCAGTGTCATCGGGAGCCGAAGTAGTAGGTCGACGAGCGAGGTTCATCACTTGTTCTTTGATTTGTTGAACGGTCTCACTCATGCTTTCTTGTTCAGCTACTCTTCTCCACTCTGACTCTACTAGTGTCGCTGTAAGTTTAGCTATTTGATCTGACATAGCAGCAATCTTAACACCATCAAGTGCCTCGGCTTGACGTGACGATCCAATACCTTCTAAGCCTGACTGGAGTCGTCTTACATCGTTTCGAGAGCCTAGACCGTAGACTCTACCCTTGTGTGTCCCCCCTACCACTTTTTCTTTCCAAATCTGGGTGGAAAGTTTAGGTGTCAATTGGACCGAACTATCTAGATTCTCAGCGATATACTAATGAAAGTCATTCTGCATATTAAATATAAAAATTGACATCAATATATATATACAGATCATAAATATATTCACTATTAATATATATTATTCATCTTAAATAACTTACAAAAGTTCGTTCGGCCCTTTCCTCCACCCACACATCCGGATCCGACTCATTTTCTTTCTTTCGACATGAGTCTTTTTGAAAACCTCCGGTTCAATGGGAGTGTGTCCCAATTCTTTTTCCTATAAATAAAAACTGAAATTTATAACGATATATATGAATCAACTAATTATTTATTTAAAAGTTTGAATTAGAACTTACCATCTCTCGTGCAATTGTTTCAACCGTCTTTGCACCTTCGGTGTGAAACAAGCCACATTTAAGACTGCATCTAGCCTTTTTGGCTTGATCTGATATTGCCTTAAACTTGTCTGTGTTCCAATACTGACCCCATTCATCAAAAACATGAGGCAACATCCAACCAGGACGTTCACCACTATCCCGAACTTTCTTTAGCTAGGTAGACAATTTGGCGGATGCCTTTCGCTCAAATGTGGTTCCAATGACCAAATTGTACCTTGACTCCCAAGTACACATAGTTTGAAAAAAAATTGAATAAATAATTAGATCGATAGTAAAAAAAGTAAAGTATACTAAACTTAATTAAAAATATATACCTTAAAGTTATTAAACATCGTCTGGCGTATACTGTTTGGAATCTCGCTCCAAGAGTAATAAGCTTGTGTATAGACTCTTCTAACACAGTCTTTTAAAGTCCGGGCAGCATCCTTTGCAGGATTCCACCTGCAAAACACATAATAAATATGTTAGTTCATGAATAATATATTAAAGTATAAGAAATAAATAAATAAACTAACAAATAGATAACAAAACAAACTTACGATGATCCATCCAGCTCAATCATGACTCTACCAAGTTTGTCCTTCTGGCCAGGAGCTAGAGCAGGCATCGTATCATCTGGTGTAGCACTAGGTATAGTTGTAGACGAGGGTGATACATCAGGATGCACAAAACGTTGAGTCATTGGAGGCATACCGGCCATAGCATCTGACTGCTCGCTACTAGAATCTCCAATCCTCATGGTAGATAACTAAGGAGATGTACCTGTGGGAGATGGAGTACCTGCAGATAAGGGTCGTGCTTGACGAATAGCCTGTAAAGGTAGGTCCTCGTAGCGTCATGAAGGTAATGCATATGAAGTAGATGAAGCACTGACTGGTCGACGGTAATTAGGATAATATTGTTGAGGATCCGTCGTACCAAACAGAACAGCAAATAAATGAGTATCATGGCTGATGCGCTCTGGCGCAGGAGAAATAGATCTTGTAATATCCTCAGCATCTATGGGTCTCCTAGACTTCTTCTTATTAGCCTATTTAGTCTGGCTAACTCCAAGATGCTCGCGATGTCTATCACTGTCACCGCCTGATGACATCTGTATGAAAATTTACATGTATAATATATATAAAAATCATAACTTAATAAAATTAGCAAAATACACTTACATATATATACTAGCTATCTTTCATTCTACACTATTCCTCCTCGCTTGTTTCAATTCCATCATTCTCCCATTCTTCCTCCTCAGTTGTTTCATTTTCATTATCGTCCCATTCTTCGTCATCAAATGATTCATTTTCCTCATTCTCGGATATTTCTTCCTCAACATTCAGTATCTCATCATCAGATACTACTTCTAATATGTGTTGAGGATGTTGTAGTGTGGTTTCCATTTCAACATCAACTTGTTGTTGAACAATTACAACATCATTTTGATACGCCACATCTAAGACATTGTCAATTTCAATTCCTCCCACAGGCTACTTTTTATAACAACCCACCAATCAGCTCTGTCTCTACGCAATGGATATGAGCGTAATACACTTGTTTAGCATTTTGTGCAATAATAAAAGGATTATAACTTCTGTATTTTCTGATGTACTTAACTTCAATTATATTATGTTGATGGTCCATCTTTGTGCCTCTATGTTATGGGTCAAACCACTCACACCAAAACAGTACAATCTTCTTCTTAGGCAAACTTGAATACCTCACTTCAAGAATCTCTTGAATGACACCATAATATTCAATAGTTTGACCAGTACCATCAGCATCACCTTGTATGTAGACACCGCTATTATTTGTTTTCTTGTTGCTAGAAATTTCTTCGGTTTGAAACTTAAAACCATTGACACAATACTTATTCATTGTCAGTACTTGAGATTCAGGTCCAAGTGCTACTTCTTTCACTTAATTGCAAATGTTGGACACTTGAGTATTCATCGTAAACATACGTGATTGTTATTTCAAGTAATATAATTTAGTATAACATGAATATATTATTAAATACTTAGTGATTGCACACTTACATAATTCCTCAGCCATTTGGAAAATTCTGTATAGATGGCTTCATTACCCCATGTGTTTACGAACAAGCTGATCATTTTACATTCAAGTATTTCGTTAGTTAATGATCACTTATTAGTATGTAATTTAATAACATATTTTTAACACTTACTTGACGTATGGTTGAATCTCTGGACAATTAAGCAAAATATGTGGCACAGATGATTGCATTTCCATATTAGTGAAGCCTCGCTTTCCACGCTTTTTAGATCCTCGACCATTTTGATTAAAAATTGATATCAGTGGAAATAAAGGATCAATATCGCCTTCATCATTGCAATTGGGCCTGTTTCTCCTACATGACACATCATCACCAAAGTAATAAGAATAAAAATTACCAGTTTCTCTCCCAATATGACCTTGAACAAATGATCCTTCGATCCTTCCCCTTTGCTTAATCGTTTGCTTCGAACTACCAATTTTTCTGCATGCATATATGTATATATATGTTAATATATAAAAGACGAATATATATAACTTAGTGAATATTTCAAATGAAAACCTCTCAAATGGATATATCCAGCTTGTTTGAACTGGACCTCCGAGGCGGGCCTCTTGCACAAGGTGAATTGGAAGATGCTCCATCACATCAAAGAAACCACATGGAAATATCTTCTCCAACTTAGTAGTAGTGACAAGAATATTTTCCTCCATCCTATCTAAACTACTCTCCAACAA
>NW_006239266.1:155060-157268 GCF_000226075.1 Solanum tuberosum | reverse complement strand
TACAATATTCCTTTATGTCCATTCTAGCTTTTGGATTGTCTTTTGTCTTACCCTTAACATCCATCATTGTGTTAAACAAATTGTCAAAGTAATTTTTTTAATGTGTATCACATCTAGATTATGTCGTAGCAGATTGTCCTTCCAATACGGTAACTCCCAAAATATGATTTGTAAACTCTTTAACTAGTTTAGTTTTGACTTAATACAACACTAAATCCACCAACTAAACCACATTAATTAATTTAACTTATTTAAACAACTTTAACTCTTTAACTAGTTTAGTTTTGACTTAATACAACACTAAATCCACCAACTAAACCACCTTAATTAATTTAACTTATTTAAACATCTTTAACTCTTTAACTAGTTTAGTTTTGACTTAATTCCAACAACTAAATCCACCAACTAAACCACATTATTTATTTTAACTTATTTAAACAACTTAACAACTTTAACTAGTTTAGTTTTGACTTAATTCCAACAACTAAATCCATCAACAAAACCACATTATTTAATTTAACTTATTTAAACAACTTTGTAACTTTAACTAGTTTAGTATTGAATTAATTCCAACAACTAAATCCACCTACTAAATCACATTATTTATTTTAACTTATTTAAACAACATAACAACTTGAACTAGTTTAGCTTTGACGTTTTGACTTAATTCCAACAACTAAATCCATCAACAAAACCACATTATTTAATTTAACTTATTTAAAAATTAGTTAAATATAAACTTCAAATCCAAGAATATTAGTAATATATATTCAAGTTTTCAATTCAAGTTCATATCTAATTTCTAAACTTAATTAGTTATATATTCAAGCTATCAAATTCTAAGTTCAAGTTCTAATTTCAAGTTCAAGACTAAGTTCAACTTCAAAATATGCTTTGTTTTAGGATCAACTAGTGTTGGTACTTATGCAAAACAAACACATTATTCCTTAACTAAAGCTTAACTAATTAATTAAGTTCAAGTTTTAGTTAATTAGTTGATCAAAATTAAGTTTATATTAATTCCTAATTAAGTTTTCAAGTTATTATAAATTAACTAAGTTTAATATAGCTCTAATTAGTTTATATTAAGTTCAAATTAATTAAGGTCAATAAGATTTTCAAGTACTACAAAATTCTAATTTAGTTCAAATAAAATCCAAGTTCTAATAAGAATAAAATTAATTTCTAATAAATTAAAGTCAACAACATTTCAAGTTCATATTCATAATTAAGTTCAATTTATAGTAAATTCAAGATATAATTAATTATAAGTTCTAATTAAGTTGTAATTCAAATCCCTAAAATTCCAAATTCAAACCAGCTAGCTAGTGTCCCAAATTCAAACTATTAATTAGTCCTAAAATATCAAGTATAATTCAAACTATTAGTCCTAAAGTCCAAATTCAAACTATTCTTAAAATCACAAATTGAAAGTACTCCTAGAATTCAAAAATCCTATAATGCTAAAATCCCAAATTCAAACTATTAGTCCTAAAGTCCAAATTCAAACTATTCTTAAAATCACAAATTGAAAGTACTCCTAGAATTCAAAAATCCTATAAGTGCTAAAATCCCAAATTCAAACTAGCTAGTCCTAGTAAATCCCAAATTCAAACTCTTAGTCCTAAACTCTCAAATATAATTCAAACTATTCCTAAATTTCTTGGTTATACGTCTACTTTTACGTAGACGTTCGGTACATTCGTTAATTAATTAATTAATCAATACTAATTAATTAAGTTTTAGTTCTAGTTAATTAGTTGATCAAAATTAAGTTTATATTAATTCCTAATTAAGTTTTCAAGTTATTATAAATTAATTAATTTTAATATAGTTCTGATTAATTTATATTAAGTTCAAATTAATTAAGGTCAATAAGATTTTCAAGTACTACAAAATTCTAATTAAGTTCAAATAAAATCCAAGTTCTAATAAGAATAAAAATTAATTTCTAATAAATTAAAGTCAACAACATTTCAAGTTCATATTCCTAATTAAGTTCAATTTATAGTAAATTCAAGTTATAATTAATTATAAGTTCTAATTAAGTTGTAATTCAAATCCCTAAAATTCTAAATTCAAACTAGCTAGCTAGTTTGAATTTAGAATTTTAGGGATTTGAATTACAACTTAATTAGAACTTATAATTAATTATAACTTGAATTTACTATAAATTGAACTTAATTAGGAATATGAACTTGAAATGTT
>NW_006239266.1:153125-154170 GCF_000226075.1 Solanum tuberosum | reverse complement strand
AAACTAGTCTTAAAATCACAAATTGAAAGTACTCCTAGAATTCAAATATCAAACTATAGTGCTAAAATCTCAAATTCAAACTATTAGTAGTCCTAACATCTCAATAATAATTCAAACTAGTCCTAAATTCAAAATTCAAACTATTCTTAAAATCACAAATTCAAACTAGTCCTAAAATCCCAAAATCTAACTAGTGCTAAAATCCTAAATTCAAACAACTCCTTAAATACCCTAATTCAATCTAATCTTACAATTCCAAAATCAAACTAATTAACTCAAGAAATACTGAAATTCAAACAAATTCTAAGATACCCTAATTCAAACTAACCCTAACATTAAAATTTTCAATTCACAATCAACAAGCACAAACTAACAATCAAATAATCCCTAATTCAAACTAACAAACAAAAACACTAATTCATTTACTTACTAACTAACAATCAATCAAACCAACAATCAATAAAAAAACTAATTCAATACACTAATTAACAAATTCAATACTCAAATTGAAAGAAATTAAAAATAATATTATGAAACCCTAACCTTGAATTAAAGGAGAAGGGCAGTGGGTCAGGGTCGGGGTCGGGGTCGTAGGCGGCGATGGGCGGCGGCGGCGTCAGCGTCACTTCATCGGCGTCGGCGTCGAGAGAGAGGAAAAGAGAAGGAAGAGAAGAGAGGTGGAGAAATGGGGAAAATTGCGTCTGCTAGTGCAGATATTTTAAAGAAAGCGACGGACAGCGTCTCTATGTCCGTCGCTTTTTTTGAAGTTCATATTCCTAATTAAGTTCAATTTATAGTAAATACAAGTTATAATTTCAAATTCAAACTAGTCTTAGAATCACAAATTCAATTAGTTATATATAACCTTCGAGTTCTAAGTCCAACTAGTTCAAGTTCTAAATTCAAGTTAATTCATATCTAATTTCTAAACTTAATTATATATAAACTTATAATCCATGAATTGGTTATATTCAAGTTCAAGTTCATATGAAAGTTCTAAAATTAGTTAAATATAAACTTCAAATCCAAGAATATTAGTTATATA
>NW_006239266.1:135283-151394 GCF_000226075.1 Solanum tuberosum | reverse complement strand
TCGCTATCTATATAAAATAATTAATTATTCATTATATATATATATATATATATATATGGCGCAAAAATCCGTGAAAAAAAGCGACGGACTAAGCGATGCCGTCCGTCGCTTTTAAAAAAAAAATTAAAAAAATATTTTAATTAAAAAGCGACGGACAGTGTGGCTAATTCCATCGCTTTTTGGAGCAACGCCATCCGTCGCTTTTACTTTCGTCATTTTTTAGCAGTTTTTTAGTAGTGCGAGAGTCATACTCACCCCAATTTTATTCCAGAAGGCTCTATAGACTCCAGTGTCTTAGCTATTAGGAAATACGATTCAAGCTTAGATACACCACCCAATCCAATATTCCTGCATTGCTCTAGACTTCACCTTACTCAGATTCCATCTGAGACTGATCTAGCCTAGCCTAGAATTTTAAGTCTCTACCCCAAAAAAAAAATCTGACCCGATTATTTTACCATTGGTCTGCCCATAAAAACCGCAGCGGATCATTACAGGATTGATTGTCTTCATCTTGAACGTCACATTACTTTTATTAATAGATTAATGTCACTCTTTTTCAAAATTCATTTGACATTTTCTTTTAACTTTGGGACATCTCAAAATGTTTTGATATTATTTTACTACTAATAAGACTTTTTAAATTGCAAGAATTTATATTCGTTAAGCTATTTGTTTCTTAGTATTAATGTGCTTTTTTTTCTTTTTTAAATATTCTTAATTTAAAATCTAAACTTTGAATTCAATTATATATCAGTAGGAATTTACGACGAACGAAATTTTGTAGCAAACAATAAAAATTTCACACTAATTCTACTTAGCTACATATAAGCGACAAATTATAAGAAAACTCAATCATTTAGGAGTTATTTAGGGACGGATTAGCTATGGAAATTTGACATATATTATTCTATTATGTAAAATATAATATGCTTAGTCAATCTTTATAGAAGCAAGTATAATGCCTTCTTATCTCAATTTTTTTATACATTTGCAAGACGTTATTCACTAACCATACTATTGGTCCACGTGTCAAGTATACAATGACCAATTCCTTCTTCCCTTCTATAAAAACCAAACTTTCTTGTTAATTTCACCAAAACATCAATTACTTGCTTGATTAATTTTCTGAAATACTCTCATTATTATTAAGTCTTTCAAATTCAAAAATTATAATGTCTGGTTGTGGTTCTAGCTGTGGTTGCGGTTCTAGCTGCAGTTGCGGTAACGGTGGAGGGTAAATCAATTGAGCTTCTAAGAATCACTTTTTTTTTTTTTACAAATGTCCTGAACTCTTATTACTTTTTTTTAACTTCAGTTTCAAATATTCTCTTTTCAATTTCAACATATATATATAACAAATTACATATATATAGTTCAATTCGAGAATAATAAATATGAGTTGCGATAGTTATAGTATCTCAATTTGTTGCAGGTGCAGCATGTACCCTGATTTGGAGAAGTCCACTACCTTTACCATCATCGAAGGAGTTGCACCTATGAACAAGTAACTAATACTTTATTTTGTTGTGAGTTTTAGTTTTATGTATTTATGGTCTAAAATATATCAACATGATTAGATGACTTATAAATTATAATAAAGTAATTGAGTTCAAGTAATATCAATCGAATTAAAATAAATTTAAAAAAATATATCAATCGAATTTGAAAGAATTATTCTTCACTATCATGTCCCTTTTACCTTAGTTGAGCCTCACATCGGTAGGTTAAGGCCTTAAGGGTTACTTGATGATCTCCTTATATATGGTCCGGGAGAAAATTCACCCTTCCTGAGTTAACTTTTCTGTGGTTGATCAGTTAGTTAGGCCCAAGATTCATATCTTTTTTATATGGTTTTATTCAATTTATTATTTCATTACAATCTTTATATCATCCACACTCCAGATGTCCAGTCTTAAATGTGGGGTATTGAGTTCACACCAGTGGACTAATAAGGGCTACTCTACTTATATGGTCTTGAACAATAGCCTCCTAATGAGCTATATATCTTTTAGGGTTGATCAATTACCTAAAAATCCATTTTTATATACACCTATCATAGCAGGTAATCTCTGTCTTACTTTCAAGATTACAAATCTCACTTTTCTCGAGAGTAATGTGTAGTATCTTAACTTTTGTAACTCAACTTTTACATCATCGGTGCATAGAATTTAAACTCAAGGTATTACAATATAATAATTTAAATGGGGAAGTTGGTAAAAATGGCAAAATATCACAAGTTAATTTATTTTGTATGATTAATGTTGCAGCAAGGGAATGGTTGAAGGATCAATTGAGAAAGCAACAGAAGGAGGAAATGGGTGCAAGTGTGGATCAAGCTGCAACTGTGACCCTTGCAACTGTTGAAGTTCTACTATAGTCTATATATACAGTGCTTCAACTATATGGACATGAAAAAAAAAATTGTGTTTTTATGTATTTATTATTAAGTGTGTTATGTAACATTGTGTTGTAAAAGCTTTGTATAATAATTTGAATAAGACTATAGCCATGTAATTAATAGTGTGGGATGCCACTATACTATACTCTCATGGCTTTTGTGTTTTGGTTGTTTAATTTGATGTTTGTTTGAAGGTGGCTTATTATCTGAATTGTAACACAAACCTTATTGATATGTGCAATATATATATAAGTTATCTCCTTCATTTTAACATATATAATTTGTCATTTGTACCTTTTTGAAAGTATTAATGTATTTTGATGTTGACGAATTCAGTATTTAGAACTGGTATGTTTAGAATAAGCGTAAGGTATGTATGTCTACTAAGAATTTAAAGACTTCCGGTGCCACATATATGATCTCTAAGCTAAATTTAAAATAAAAATAATGAAATAGCTGGATTTGAACCTTGGTCTCGCAAGTGGCTCATCTACCTTGTACCAACAGGTACAAGAACACTCCTACGGTCATGCATGCATAATTAATTATATATTAGTTTCTGCCAGTTTCTTAAGATAGATATACATATATACACATGGTTTTTTTTTAAAATTAACGTGTGCACGTACACCATCACTAATCAAGGTGGGTCCCCCTCTGTGTCTATATACTTATTGTTTTTAAAATATATATAATTCGGAGAACTCGATTTATCTTAAATTTCTTGTTATTACTTTTTACATAATTTGTGATTTGTTCCTTTTAGTGTTGATGGATTCAAAATCTAGAGTAAATAATTTTGTATGATGAGTTTGATTTATTATATGTATATATCTTTTAATTATTTAAGTAATATGGAGTGTCCTAAACTTAACTCAGTTGATAGAAGCTACAACATTTTGCAGTCTAGTGGCTAATTTTTTTTATATTATATTTAGTTTCGAAAATAACCCACTTATATTAAAGGGATATTTAATTTCTTAATGTTATTTAAGGCTTTAGTAAATTGAAACCAGCCATTTCCGTTGGCATATATATTACAAAAGAGGTTAATTATATACAAATAGCGTAAAGAAATTTACTTAAATCAATTAAAGAGCGGCAAACTATTATGTTTTGAAGATATCTTTTTTTTTAATATTAAAAAGTAAAAAACAATATCTAAGGGTTGATTTTTTATTTTCAATTTTCAAATACATGTTCTGCACGAAATGACACAACAATCTTACTAGTTTCCTTGTGATAATTGACCATTAATTTTTATTATAAACTTACATTACAAGTTTTTTAATATAAAAGGCTGAATGACAGCCATATTCGATAGACATGAGATAATTAATAAAAAAAAAAAACTTTGAATAATTAAGAAGGAAAAAACAAGAGAAAATTAAAATTATTATAATTCTGACGTGGCAAAGCGTGAACAACAACTACAATAGCAAGATTGGTTCTTTGTTTTTAAGGGGATATTAAATCCAACTCAAACTACATTACGGGGTAAAGCAACGCCAGTAAAGTTATATTGCTAAACTAAGTTATGCATACAAGTTTTTTTTTATGTCTTTTCTCAATAAAATACTCAATATAAGAATAATACATAAATTTCATACTTAAAACAATAAAGAAAAAGATTAAATATGAGACAAATAATAATTAATATACGTATTTTGACCTCATATCACCGCATAAGGCCCCCGTTGGGAGAGAAACATTCTCTATCAAAAAGAATTCCAAGCGTTGACAATCATATTGGGATCTCATATAATCATATTTTGGGTTATTTTTCATGAAATTAAGGTTCTTGTGCGTTACCAAAGAATGATGAGATGGACAAAATTCCTCTATAAATTTTAAAATGAAATTTTGTGTTCGAGCTTCAAAAATGATATAGTGTTTAGTAAAAAACCACTTCTCTCTTAAAAAGAAATAGGAACTCATGGCCCGACGACAGGGAAGGACTCATTACTCAAAGGGGTGGCAAAAGGACAGATATGTTCATACATTATCGTACACACGATAGAGGAATATTAGCTGGCACAACTAATACTATTTCCACGTGGAATGTGGCTATTGGACCTAGTAATTTAGGGCTCAAGTGGAACTCTATATGGACGTAGTATTTTAGGGCTCAAGGGCCATTGGACATGGTACTTTAGGGCTCAAGGGCCATTGGACGTAGTATTTTAGGATTCACCTTTGTCCATCCCAGATAACTTGAAATCTGAAGCAAATGATTGAGAACAATTACTCTCCTCAATGCCGAGCAAGTTAGGATCAACTATACATCAAATGAATCCTCAGTATTAATGTCGCTCCATTTAAACGCATCTCAAAATCCAATATCACAATACCATATCCAGTGTAATTCTTCAAGTGGAGTCTAAGGAGGGTAATGTGTACGCAAACTTTACCCCTACCTTGGTAGGTAGAGAGGTTGTTCCCGATAGACCCTCAGCTCAAGAAAATAAAAAAGAGTAACCACCGCAAAATACTAAACAAGGCATGACAATTATTGGGAAAGATAAGCTAAATTGTAGATCGAGTTAAACGTAGTCAATTAGAGAGAAATAGAGCAAATACTAAAAGCAATGTTTTTAGCAGTTTGGTAAGTAAATTCATGTGAGATAATTAAGGAACTCTGAAGCAGTAGCAACAGCACCTCCTGTAATGGCATCCATTACAATCTTGTCTCTGTTGTTGTTGCTTGCAGCAGATATGAGAGCTCCTGTCAACGCACCCCCAATCATAGCATTCTTCTGCAAACACAGTAAACCAAAATGAATCGAAAAAAAGATATTGACTTGTTTTTCAGAAAAGAAACTTCAAAATCTCAACCTTCTTTCAGTAGGACCGGTGAATATTAACACTCGTCCAAATTAAATTACGTACCACGTACCAAAAACCATCATTTTCAGTAAAAGAAAAGAGCAAATTAATTAGTCAGATACATAGAATGTACGATGGTCAGTACTAGTGAAAATTACACCTCGTTACAAAATTGACTATGTAAACTTATACTTCGCATATATAAGTAGAGGCAATCAATTTCCATCCGTTGAGCAAATTAATATAAAAATGCAGTACAAATTACCCAATCATTGGTTCCACGAATTCTCTCCGCTCCATACTCCATTCCAGCATATACCCCAGCAACAGTCCCTGATTAAAGAGACAACATTTGTTACATAATCCACTTGAAATTTCAACAAATTGGGAAACTAAGAACTTCTTTCTAACAACCCATTTTAAAATTTATATACGGGTGGATCTTGTGCAGATTACTCACCCCAATAAGCACCTTCTTTACACATTTTCTTCAACTGCAATCAGAGGTAAATTCAGTTAGAATGCAACAACCATGTTGGTTGATCCGTTTTTTCAGTCAACATTATTAAATCCTCCCCAATAGCCACTTATGTTCTGTGGTGAATAATTGAAACATTGTTGGAGCAGAGTATAAGAGAAATGCTGCTCTTACCCCAAAACTTTACTAAAAAACAATTTCAGGTCCGGATAAGCTGTCTTTAAGATAAACATTACCAAGTTAGGCCTGCAGTTAGCTACATTGTAGATGGTAAAAAATTTGGCTACAACTTTTGCTTACTATGCATAAATTGATCTTTGAGTGATAAGCCAAAAAAGCAACATTTCAGGGGCATCACATAGAACGGATTAAACTATTTAGTCCCAGGTAGAGGAAAACTAGCTGAGATACAGTTGGATACGGAGAGAGGACGTACGTAGGAGCCTGTAATTGGTACGATAATCAACAGGAATAACGGTATGATTTGTGTGGCTAAAATATATTGTTCACCTCCCTCACCAGGACTGAACTTATCAGCAGACACATTGTAAGGTAAAGAAGACAACACTACTTGAGAGAGATGCATAGGATAAACACGGTAGAGAAATGTTATCCCTAGGACGGAAAGAATGATAGAAATTTGAGACTTCATTTTCCAAATTATTAGAAAACATCTCCCTTATATAGAACTGAATAGACAACACCTCTAAAACAATCAACTAGAATTTTGCACAAATATAGTAAATGATGTAACACTAATTAAGGCATGCTTACCGATTTCTCAAAGTTGTGACTCGAAACACTGCCTGCAAAGACCATGTTGATTGCAAAATAGTGAGCTGAATAGTCTGGCTATTTCTATATATAAAAGCTTGTAACTTAAAAACTTAGGAACTAACACTTTACCATAACACGAGAAAAAGATCAAAAGAACAAAAATAGAATATTGGATTTTTACCTCAACTATTAATAGTGATGATGCTTAGTGTAGTCATTGGACTAAACAGTAAAAGCATTAACCGTTACCCAAAAAATTAATAACTATGACATTTAAGGATGTGGCCTAGTATCAATAAAGTAGGTTGAGAACCATAGAGTTTGAGGTTCAAATCTCAACAAAGGCAAAAAAAACACTAGGTGAACTTTTCTCATATGTATTAGTCTTGGTGACGGAATTTCCTCCAACCTTTTGTTGGTGGGAGGTGGACACATGGAATTAACGGAGGTTATCAAAAGCTGGTCCAATCACCACCGTTATCATTTTTGTTGGTGGGAGGTGGACACATGGAATTAACGGAGGTTATCAAAAGCTGGTCCAATCACCACCGTTAAAAAAAAAAAAAAAAAAAAAAAAAAAAAAAAACCAGAAAAACAGTATAGGGTAATTATAGCTGTCTATACAAGTCCATGTAATGTAACATAGGTCATATTCTAGTCACTCCCAACACATAATCAATACTCCTTCTCCCTAATTTGTCCACTTTCGTTTATCCCTAATTACTTGTTCACTTTGCTTTTCTTAGTTGTTCATAATTATTTGTCCATTTCAACAAATCAACAAAGGACAATTTTTTTATATATTATACCATCAATTAATTATTTTGAAAAAGGTGAAACTTTTTGAAAATCTTTAGAGCTTTTAATTCATCCACTTCATAATTAATAGGCTAAAATGTTTAACTCACTATGTTAATTATTGATTTCTTAATCAATTCAAAAGTGAACAAGTAATTAGGGACAGGGAGAGTAATAATTAAAGATGAATGATTAATTTGAAATTGGGTATTCAAGAAATGGAATGAGAGCACTAAAAATCAAACCTCTAGTGACTATTCCGTAAGTTTCTTCAGCAACAGTTTTGGTGGCAGCAACCTAAAATTAGGATAAAAATTAAGCAAACCCATTTTCACAAGATCGAATTTTTTTTTGGAAGAAATGAAAATGAATTTAGAGAAAATTTACAGTGCCGATCTTCAAGAAAGCATCAACAGTGTGATTTAGAAAAGGGTTTCCCATATCAATGTAAACATCCACCTTTGGAGAAATCAATGATCCTGCAAATCGACTCCGAGGCATCTTTTCTTCTTGTTATCTTCTACACACTCCGATTTTCCTTTTCTTTTTTTTTATCAGTTTTTGTTTGTTTCGCCTTTTTCGATGCATGCAAATATCAATGTTTGTGTCTAATAAATGCTGCCTCTGTCACGACACTTTTCCTTTTTCGAAATCAAACAGTTTAAATTTAATTGGAAATTTGCACATGAAATTTTTAATTTTTTTGAAATGAAATTTATATATTTGTAAACTACATAAAAAGTACTATAAGTCGCAATAATTGATAATTCTAAATGTTTAAAAGAACTATGAAAAATTTATGATCAAAGTTAGATTTGTTTGAATCTCAAAATCTGAAAAGTGACACATCAAATGGGATGGAGGGAGTAATGTATATTTATAATGATTTTTATTAATAAATTTAATTAAATTTTTTTTAAAAAATTATCTCTCTTTTATTTAGATGTTAATTTAAAGCTGTCAAAAAAAGGGTCGGCCTAGCCCCACCCGGTCCAAACCTCATGGGCCAAGGAATTTGAAGGGCTAGGGCGGGCGACCCTTCATTTGGAAGGGCCTGAAAATGTTCAACCCAACCCAACCTTAGAAGGGTCGAGGGTTGGGGCGGGCTAGCCCTACTTTTTTTTTACTTTTTTTTTTCTTTTCAAACTTATAGTTCTGTAACATCAAGAAAATGAGGAAATTTTCAAATCAAATATGACAAACAATGGTTTGTTTCAATAAAACTAGCAAAAAATCTAGTGTAATTAGCATGTATCTCGCATACCAGATACGCGAGGGAGATAAAAGAGTGAACATCAAGATGGGATGGAGGCGAGGGCACGAGATTTGTCTATGTATCCTAGATGAATGCGAATTTACTTGGATAGAGTGTATCTAGAACAAATTGATTTTGAGTCCATATATTCCGAGATATACATATCTGGACATACCAAAATCTGGTAAGATTCATAATATTACAACATAGTGTGTATTTAAGTAATTAGATTATATACTAGTGAGATTATCGTAAGTTACTCTTAAATAAAAAAATTTGGCCCATGGGCCGACCTTGGCTCGGCCCCGATCAAGCCCTAGTTTCAAATGGGCTTGAAAAATCTTTTCTCAACCCTACCCCAATAACGGATTGGATTGGATCGGCCCCATGGACTAAGCCCGTTTTGACGGCTCTAGATGTTATATTAACCTATTTTATGACTGAGCAAAAGAAGGAAAAATTACTTAAACATATAATTTATTTATCATATTCTTTAAAATTTTCTATCATTTGTAAAATTATAAAAATCTATGCTCTCTTCTATTCTTGGATACATCACTTTACACTATGTATCGGGACGTACGTGTATCAAGATAATGAGTGATATATTCAAAATCGAGACACGATGTATCGAAAAGTTAAGAGATGTATTTGAAATCAAAACTCGATGTACAGAGACATTTTGGGATGTATCCAGATTCCATCAAATTTAAGAGATTTTTATAATTTAAAAAAAAATAGAAATAAGATGTAATTAGCTATTACCATTGGGATAGGATTTGATATTTTACATTGGGTATGAACTCTGATATGTAAAAGAATAGATGAGTTTATTTTTTAAGTTACATGATATTTTTTAAATTAAGAAATGAATTTAAGAATTGATTTTTTGATTTAGTAAATATATATTTGTTAATGAAAAGGATAAATATCCCTTATTTGTTAGATTATGGGTATATATATATATACCATTATTATATAAAATTATACAATTATTTAAACTTATAAATATTGAATTTTGTCTCACATGGACTTCAAACCACTAAACTCCATCCTAATTGGGACACATCACCAAATAGTTTATATTTCCATTAAATATCCTCAAATTTTAACGGAGGAAATGCATTTCAATAAGGCACCTTTCAATAATGTAGCATACCAATAAATATCGTAAATATATCCATCAATCATCATCAAGCAATGACAAGGGGCACATGTTACTATCGTAATAGTTGACAATTGACACTAACGGTGCATAACAAGTAAACTTGGTACTATAATTGAGATATATTTCTATAACTTTTAATAAACTAAAGGCATAATACATAAAGAGGACCTTTAACTTGACATTAATTCATAACTATGACCTTAAACTTTGCTATTGCACAAGTAGGCACTTCAACTATCCAAAAATTTAACAATTAAACACTCTAATCCTACATGGCAAAGTGCGTGAAACACACTTCAATTAGGCGCGTCAGTGGTAAAAATAAAGGTCCCCAACAGTAAAAAAAACGACTTAAATGACACTTCTACCCTTAATGAATCTCTTTCATATATATAAAATCTCACTTTACTCTCTTCTTTCTAATTTCTTCAACAACTTTTTGCCATTTTCCTCTCTTTCTTCACAATTTCTTGAACAATTTTACCTTTGATTCGAAGGATGAAATGTAGGAACTTAGGGTTAGGATTTTGTAGAGAATTAGGTTAGGATTTTGTAGAGAAGAAAGAGGAAAACGTTGTTCTCCGTTATAAGCATAGGGTCAGAGTTGTTAATTGATATTTATTTTGTTTTTATTTTCAGTTTTTTAATTGAAAAATCCACGTGTATTTATTTTAATTAGTTGGCAGCCACGTAGAAGCATTTGTATAGCACGCACTTTACCTGGGATATACGAGTGTTTAATTGTTTAAATTTGTGATGGTTAAAGTGCCTACTTGTGCACTGGCAAAGTTTAGGGTAATAGTTGTGAATTGATGCCAAGTTAAAGGTCCTCTTTATGTATTATGCCTAAACTAAACTATGCAGTTTTAATCCTTTTTTGTTCCAACAAACTCTGTCGGTTAGATTTGAGAGGCATTATGAAAAAAAATTTTTAATAAGAAACGCTAAAGGTCTAATCAAATTCCAGAAATCACAATACATTAAGCTACACTAAATACCAAACATAAATAATGAATAGCAAGAAGTAACACATCGAAAGGTTGCACAAGACTAATAAACATACCAAAATATAAAAAATACATCACTTACACATCTGAGTACCTACTAAAAATCTTCTTCTTTTTCCACAAATCCCGTGAAATATTCAATTATCCGTATGTCAAAATTGAATCAAAAAAATAAAATATAAATCGAATAGAATCTGATCTTTAGACCAAGAAGGTACAAAATTGGGAAACCCAGTCAAAATTTGATATATTCTGTATTATGGTAGCAACTAGCAAGTTGCTAAAACAAAAACCAGATGCAACTCTAATTGTACTCTGCAAAACCTTGATCGCGGTAGCACATGAATAAGATCCTCCCGAGTCAGTGTTATTATGATACAAAAAGAACAAACTAAATCCGCAGTAATTTTACCTCATGTTGAAGCTTTCTGTAATTTGTTGAATGTCGAAAATGGAAGTAGAAATGAAGAGAGGAACAAAAACCTTCAAAAAGTTGATGTCGAACAAAATTGTGTTTTTTCAATGCAAGATCATGGAGTCACTGGGGAAGAATGACTCGATTCGATCTTTAGCCCCTGCCTCTTTCTACAGGTCTTAAGTACCAAGAATCCTTTAGCTTTGATTTCAGATCCAATACAGGATTTTATCCTCCACAACAGCTCAGTACAATGCCGATGAGAGGAATTAGAGGAGCTGACGCTACTCTGAACCTGAACATTGGCTACTCTGTGACTGGACTCCCACTTGGCTTCTAGATAGGCAAGGGATCGCCATGGAGGAAGAGGCATTGAATTCTGTTTGAGTGAACATTTAGCTGCTTCTACCATAGCCTGAAGATACAGCTTAAGTTTTGTTACTGTGCCAACATAAACTGGTGGAAGACAACTCAAGACCACATTGTAGGATTTGACAGCTCTTGCAATTTCAAAGTGGCTCCGAAAGTCAAGATCAATGATATACCTTTCGGAGCATCCATCATTTCCATGGGAGATCACCTCAATGTACTCGTGTTCACCTACATAACAGAGGAAATGTAGCACAATGTCAACCAGAAATCTAGCTCACAAGGATGTTTGACAGTGCAAATTTAAATATTTTAATCACAAGACACAGCGACATGAACACGTTATCTAGTTGAAACTACTAGTAACACATATGGCGCACAATGCCACCACACCATTCAGAGGCTACGGATACATTCTCAGTGGTTCAGACTGTAACATTTGTACAGTCAAAGGCTTTCATACTTGAGCTAAATAATGTTCATAGTTAGACCTCTTAATATAGTACACAGGCAAGAATTGAATTTAGAAAAAAACATACCTCCAGGAATTTTTCCACAACCCTGCCACTTGGTTGCACACATATCTGCATTAAAACCACAAGACTGGAGGAGCTTCACTAGATAAGATCTGATGCAGCTTGCATTGCATGTTTCGGGCTTGCCAATATGAAAAGATTCGGTCATTGAAAGAATAAGGGAATGAACCACCATTGTTAGATCACTTTCATACCGATCCACTGAATTCTTGTACAGCTGCAAAATGATACAATTTACCATGAAGTTCCATTATTAAGATTTTTTCCACTTGTTGACAAATGAAGATACACTATTTAAAATTTAGCCAGGAAAAACAGGCCAGCATGTGAAAGCTAGAATTTCAGTTGTCTTATGCTCAGAACTCTCAGTCATTTAGAAAGTCGTTTCATTGACTAATATATATTTCACGAGGAGGAACAGTCATTCAAAGATGATAATACAAATCATTTTTTCCAAGCCTGTAAAGGCTCAAAGCACTTCTGACTCCTGTTCTCTATTTATCAAAGACATTGTTCTCATCTTCAGACAACTTCCATTGATACATCAGACTGACATGAACTATGCACAGGTAATTGAAAATACTCTAGTTATTCCACATTTCAAATTTTAATCCTCAAAGAAACATATACTATCGTTTTTTCAATTTGTTGATATGAGTATTGTCCAGGCTAGTCTATATACGCCTTCACTATTACATGAGCTCACTTTGTTCACTTAAACAGAAATACTTGAACAACTTCATTGCTAACCTCATGCAAAACAAAAATTCAATGACCATAGACATGCATATGTAAAAACAAGGATTACTCCAGTTCAAACTTATATTGTTCCTGGATGAAATCCTTATCAGTGCTATTCAAGCTTGCTACATATACACCTACACTGAAACACTAGAATATGTTTCACACCTAACACATCTATACCACATGCGAAACTAAAATCTGATGAGGATATACATGTGTATACATAGAGACAAGGATAACTCCTTTTCAAACGTTAATCACTCTGCAGAAAATTACTATCTGTTCTATTCAAACTTGTTCAGATGCACCTAGACCTACGAGCATAAACATGTCCATTCACTGAAATGAGGATTGCTCCAGATTAAATCTCTATCTGTGCTGCTCAAGCTTAGTGTGTATCTAGACAGGTTAGATCATTGAGGAAGTTATTTAAAACACGTCACATGGTAATAAAAGAAATAAGTCTGTTTCACTGGTAAGCAGAGAGGAGGGAAAAGATAGCTCCAGCCTCCAGGTCCTAATGCATCAATCAGTTACTTTAGATATCTATACCAACAGTTAAAATTGTTCATTCCAAGTCATTGTGATCCCCCAGTTACTGGAAAAGGAAAACAATCTCCCTGGAACTTGCTACTGACAGTCATGCCTTGTATACCCAGAAAGGTGTCAGCAGGGTCAGTTCAAGTGTCCAAAAGAAAGGGGAGTATTATTGCTCACCCCTGCATTTGGTGCAGGATAGTAAGTTTGCTTATGGCAGTGGGTTGCCCATTTTTGCATTTCCAGAAGCTTGTACTAACATAGAATAAATTAAATTGTGTATCTACCTACAGAGTGCAATTTCAAACGAAAAACATTGTCTAATTAGAACAATCACCAAAACTGAGTTGAAGTTAATGCAGGTAAATTGAGCAAGAACATTGCGATCATGCTTCTACATTGACTGCCCTTTTGTAACACGCTATTATCAAAATTAACCTCTGCCATGAAGCAGAATTGCAATATTTTTCTTTCACATCTCTTGTGTAACTGCATTATTACCCTTTCTGTTTACATACTTATAGTTAGTACGAATTTTTTAACCTACTAAGCTCCTGAGCTTGTTTGGCTTTTCTCTACTCTACGGAAACTTATTCTCAATCCATTAAACTTCTCCTCATTATCTCCTATTTCTACTCCAACAAACTCACCACAAGCTCTGAAAAGCTGTTACTTTCAAAATTTATATTATGCATCGATTGAGAATTCCGATCAAATTACTTACCTCCTATTTCCTATCTTTCAAAGGCATCAATATCAATTTCAAAATGTTTCACAGATTCAACAATGATCCGTGTAACGCACAGATGATGAAGAAACTCTAATTATTCCATCTCAAATTTTAATCCTCTGGAGAAACCATCATTTGTGCTGTACTATTATTTCTTTATTTGTTGATATCGAAAGTGTCTAAGCCAACTTATGTACACCTCCACTATTATACATTTTAGTTTTGCATATACCTACACAAAATACTTGAACAATTCCATGGCATACAAAACTAAAAATCCAATGAGCACAAACATGAACAAAAATAAACAAGGATTACTCCATTTCATGCTTTAATTGTTCCTGGATAGAACCGGTATCTACTCTACTCAAGCTCGCTACATATACACCAAGAGTACCAAAAGACTAGAACAAATTTCACCCCTAACACCTCTGTACAAGCTGCAAAACTAAAATCCGATGAGGATAAACATTTATGTACACGGAGACAAGGATAATTCCATTTCCAACCTTCATTACTCTGCAGAAAACTGTTGCCTGTTCTATTCAAGCTTCCTTTATGCACCTAGACTAACGAACATAAGCATATCTATTCATTTCACAGAAATGAGAATTACTCCAATTACAACATTAATTGCTCCAGATTAAACATTCATATGTGCTGTTCAAACTCAACAATTTCACCAAAAATAAATAAATCAAAAGGCAATAAGCACAACATGTACAGAATACTCACCGAAATCGTATCAGCAAGAAGAGCGAGATCGGAGTAACCGGGATCATTATCACTGATATACCTAGACTCCGCACCGGCGCTACTACTTTCCAGAAAGTCACTCACCATAGCAGCCAAGTCAGGTTCGCTCTCATGACTATAACAGCCGCCGCTTCCGACACCGTCGCCTCTATTCAGCCAATCTCCTCCTCCGCCGCCATCATCAACGACCACCAGAGAACGACGTTTGTTATTTCTCATCTCCGGCGAATTAGATTTTTTTTCGAAAAAAAGAGGGAAGGCGTCAATAAAGGCGAGCGAGAATATAGAAGGACTCTTTCTTTTTTTTCTCTTTGGTCCGTTCAGCACTTTTATTATGATCTCGATTCTTCTTAAAGAGAAGAAACAAAAAATAATACTCGTAGTATTAAAATAAGTACAGCTAATATTAATAGTAAAGCGTTGAACATACAACTAATTCTATATCAATTTTTGTTGTGTTTTCATTCGGAGTTCAAAATATACATTAGAGTTTCAAATAAATTTAAATCGTACTTTACAGAACTTATTTGAAAGTGATGTTCCTAATAGAATTTTTGAACATCAAAATTCGAACCCGACACGAACCAATTTTTCTTATACTCCAAAGTTTGAACCCAAAATCTCAAATTAAAGGTGATGCAGTCCCATATTGATAATCCTATATCAATTGAGTAACCAACAAGTTTCAAATATTCTACCCCTTCCGAAAAGATCGTTACTATTATTATTATTATTATTATTTGAAAATTGAAATAGTTTTTTTTTTCTCATGTTGAATAGTCAAAAAATATTATTTTAGTAAGTCTTTAGATATACTTTATTGTTTGGTAAGATGGATAATGATAGATAAATTTGCTGTAAAAACTTATTATTTGTTTGATTATCAATTTTGAGATAATTATATTAAAATTATTAATTATTAGTATTGAAAAAATTATTATTCTTATTTGAAACTGAAATTGTTCTCTTTCTTTTTTTTTCTCAAGTTGAATAGTTAAAATAATATTATTTTAACAAGTTTTTAGATATACTTTTGGGGGTTGTTTGATATGATGGACAATGATAGATCATTTTGAGATAAATATTTATATATTATTTTATTATTTATTTGATTATTAAATTTGATATAAAATGATTAGAAAATTATTTCGGGATAGAATATGGCCCGTGAGAGTCTCCGAGAATGAAATAATAATACTGAAATAAGATATTTCTATTTGAAAGTCTCATAATAAAATAATGAAAATAACAAAATACTTTCCGCAAGTCATTTTTATATTAAATATATATATATATATATATATATATATGGTT
>NW_006239266.1:98545-134456 GCF_000226075.1 Solanum tuberosum | reverse complement strand
TATATATATATATATATATGGTTGAGAATATTTTATAAGCAACTACTTCTTCATAGAAATTATCATTTTTTTTTCTTAATATAACTAATCAAACTGTCATAAAAAATAATTCAATATAATTTACATTTATATAATTAATTCCTAACACAATTTATATTCAAACCAAATGATATCGCCTTCGAGATTTTTTTACTATAAAATGGTAATTTATATTGTTTTTGAATTAACATATGCATTTAACCGGAAATTAGATGCATTCATTCTCCTAAACCTTCTCAATCATTCTTTTTGAACGATATAGAAATATTTTAATAGTAATTGCATTATTGTTTAAAATCATTCATAAATTTTTAAAAATACTTAATAATAATAACACATCAATAATTGGGATAGACTAGTAGCCCACCAATAATCATTTGTTATAATAATCATCCACATTAAGTTGATTATTTGTTAGAATTATTACCTTTTTCCCGATTTTTCTCTTTAAAAGTTGTTTGTTTTTAAAGTAAATAATATTTATAATAAAAAAACTAGTACTTAAAAGTATAATATTTTTATATAATTTTTTTAAGAGCGTGTAAAAGATAAAATGTAATAATTAATATAGACGAAATAATTAGACAATCAATATGTGACTATGGGAGTAGTATTTTATAGGGAAAAGGGTCTGAAAAATACTCTAACTTTGGTCGAAATTGCTGTTACGATATCAAACTTTGGAAATGAACTTTTACCCCCTTACTATTTAATAATGTATTTTAAAGGTATATATGTGCCTACGTGGACATCATAAATATTTCATTATTTTAAATAGTAATGTGTCCACGTGGGCACATATATACCTTTAAAATATACTATTAAATAGTGCAGGGGTAAAAGGTCCTCCATAAAATTTGGTATCGTAACAACAATTTCGGCCAAAGTTAAAATATCTTTCAGACCATTTTTCCTATTTTATACTTTGTCGTTTCATATTATGTATTTCTTATATCAAAATAATATTTTAAAAATCAAGAGAGTTATATATATATCAAATGAAATTTAAGGCTTTCTTCCTGGAGCCGCCTGAAGAAATATTTATAATATATTTTTAATAATTATAGACACGAGTTCAAATAACTTGTTGAATTCATTATATTAAACAACTTGATATATTATAAAGTTATGTTAATGAAGTTTGGTTCAATTTGCAACATATTTGAACTTTGAAGACTTCTTTTTTAAAAAAAGAAAAAAAAATCTTTGTAAAGAATGAAACAAAGAAAGAGAAAATTAAAATATTTTTTTAAAAAAGAATAAATAAACAACAATACGCGTAATGCTTTATTAAACGTTGTTATATCCTAAACCTAACTCCAGCTCCCTAAACCGGTGGCTGTCACTTCCATAACTTCTTTTTTCCGTGCATTCGTATTGGAGTCTGACTAACTTATATTCGTATTGAAATTTAATTAATTTAATATACCATATAGGATCCATTTGAAAGTAACGTTTTTTATTAAAGATTTTTCATATTCAATACTCAAAACTAAAACATTTAATTAAGAAATGAACAACTTCATCCACAATATCATATTCGATGATAGCCACTTTCATACGTTATGATGGACATGCAACTCCCTTTATTAATTATAAATAATATTTAAAATAGTAATATTATTATTATTATTATTATTATAATAATAATATTCTTAAATATGTTACAAAGGATGTTAATTAAAAAAATTATTTAATATAGTAACATTATTTTTATGTGTAATAAAGAAAAAAAAGTATAAATTGAAAGTTGAAACAAGGGAATAAATATGTTAAGTTAATTAGTGTAAAATCTCATGACGGTTTATATTATTCCTTGATGATAGTAAAAAGTACGTTACTTTTTGGATTTGCTTTAAATATTAGTAGTAATTAATATCAGAAAACATTAATCTAAATTCCAAAATAGATTACTTCAGGTTAAGAGAACTTTATTCTCAATAGTTAAATTCAAAAACTATAATTATAGGAATAGATTGTTACAATCCAACCTATCATAAGTTTTCACTACAAAAAAAATGTGAATTATATGGGATTTTCCTGGGGATTAGTATGAAAATTCCCAGAAAAATCCCCATGTAATTCACAGTTTTCTTTTAGTGTTTGATATTATCAACACTTATCATTTAAAAGTTGTTCATAAACTATATATATTGTTCAAATAAAAAATTATTGACATATCTTAACAATATTATTTTGGGGTCATTTGGTTGATAATATATAGTGGAATAATAATTTTACTATAAAAGGTCATATAAGATAATATAGTGTTTGATTACCGATCAAAAAGAATAATCATCGTATCATATATATATATATATATATATATATATATAACCAATGCAACATTTGGTAGTTAGTATATTTATGTGAAAATAAGTTTTTGAAAAATCAAGAAAATGATTTATTTTTTTAGTGAAAATAGAGAAAATAAGTGTGCATTCCATATAAATTGTGTTATTATTACCTCCAACACACTTCATCTTCATTCCTAAATTCGTAGCCTTGTACACCCCCCCCCCCCGCCGCCCCGACTCTTACCCCTACCTCTACTCTCATCTTACATAATATCTATCTAGATTATATACAAATATTTTTAGAGTAATATTTTTTTCCCTTACGTATTGAACTCAAATTTCTTCAAAAATATTTTCCTTCTCACTGAACACCTTCACTGCTAAATAAAAAAACTAAAATTAGCTATTCATCGTTATTTTTCTCGTAACTATCAGAAATTTATCGCTAATTCATTACTAAATAGAATTAACGAAAAAAATTATTATTTAGCTACAAAACTTTTCTATCATTAATTTCAATTTATTTTTTTAGATCAATCAACTCAACTACTAAAATGTCGTCGATAACTTCTTAAACTAAAGAAAAGTAAATAAGTATTATTTATTTTATGTCAATTTTTGCATTGACGTGACTTGGTCATTCTTGGCGTGTAGAAGAATTCACGCGTTTCACGAGAAGCTACCTGTCTCTTCCCTTGACAACTTTCAAAAAGCTCATTTAATATTTTCTAAATATTTATGGGCTAGTTTATAATAGTATATTTATATTTTATTTATATAAAATATAATCGAAAATCATAAAATATATACATTGATTATACAATTATAGACATTGAAATTTTGTGGGATTCTACAAGACATGTTCAATTTAAATTGGGACTTTAAAAGGTGTGTTCAGTTTCAATTAGATTTCTTGGAGCTACTCAACCCTAAACTCTAGTTCATGCCTATATGAATGGTACTAAATTCCCTTAAAAGACATCTCGATATTCCACAAAAGTCATGAAATATTCATATAGAGATCAAATTTAAATCATCTTAGTTCGAGAAATACGCCACTAACGGCCCTCGAATCATGGATAAATCTTAGGAGAGTAGAATCAATAGATTTGTACTCACAGTCTTGATAAATAAAATTATGATTCATGTTTCTTTATTGGATAAATCGAATCATGGATAAATCTTAAGAAAGCAAAATCAACAAATTTGTACTCACAATCTTGATAAATAAAATTATGTTTCATGTTCCTTTATATTTTTTTTGTGATTCGAGGGCCGTTAGTGTTGTATTTCCTGAACTAGGATGATTTGGATGATCCCTTTATGAATATTCCATAAATTTACGAAATATTCGAGATGCCTTTTAAGGGAATATAGTACCTTTTATATAGGCATGAACTAGGGTTTAGGATTGAGTAGCCTCCAAGAATCATAATTGGAATTGAACAATTTTGTAGAATCCAAACTTGAATTGAACACATTTTATAGAGTAGCACAAAATTTCAATGTCTACAACAATATAGTTAAAAGTCATAGAAAATATATACCGACTATAAAAAATAGTTTACCTATACATGAACTATACATTATGTTACACTCAAAAAGTTGAATACAACTTGATTATACGTAAAGTATATACGGACTATTCAATTTCAATTAACTCAAAATCACCTCTACACTGTTCCATAAATTGAGATATAAAATCTTCTCGATATTTCAAATTTTTTGATATATAATGTGCTTGTTTTTTGTAGATTGATTTTTTTTAAGAAACATATTACTTGTTGCAATAAATAATTGAGACTTGATAGTCTTACACTAATAATGTATGTTACAAAAAAGTTATTTAATATGTATGGTTTGTATGTGCTATTCTATGAATAATTTCAATTATCAATGAATTTTTTAAAATATTCTTTGTTATTATTATATTATTTCGTTATGAAATTAACATATAATATATTTATGTAAATAAAAATAATTCTCTTATCTTCTTATAAATTATTTTATTAGTTTTAAAGTATATTTTAAAATCATCGAGACACAGTCATCCAATACATGGTACACAAAATTTACATTCTGATCAACAACAAACAACAACAATAACATACCCAATGAAATCTCACTAGTGAGGTTTTGAAAAAATAGAGTGTACACAGACCTTACCACTACCAGCATGATATAGAAATGTTATTTTCGAAAGACCTCTGATGATACTTATTTTGCTATCACTATCATCAATGTTTCTTAAGTTAAAACTATCATATATGACTTAAAAATCAAAGGAAATAATTGTCATATTCACCAAAATAACTAGCAGTGTCACAGGCAAAAAGTTCATAAAATTATGCAGGAAACATGAACATTTAGAACTTTTAATTTTACAGCTCCATACAGAAATTATCAACAGTGCAACATAAAAATCAACTATTAAGTAGATAGTAAGCCACTCATTGATACAAAAATAATGAGCCTCTAATATCATCAAGAATCATACACTAGACTATTAAATGTTTTACTTTAGAGCAACATTCACATTTACAGAGGTGTCTGTCATAATTATATCTTTGGAATTATCTGCTTTTGGATGCTTTGGACAATCAAACTTGAGTTTCACATGTACAGGTCTTGTTATGATAACTTCTTCAAGATCTCTATTTGATGCCAACAAGAACTGAACAACTAAATCTTTGCTTGCCCTTGTCCCAGGGTTGAGCAAATCTGCTATTCTAGCTGCTTTCCTCTGTCTACCGCCACTACAGGCATCTGAATCCTTTTTCAGTCTAAGATATAGTGCAGCACAAATGAAAACCTGGTGGAGAAGACAATCACATAATGACTAAATCAGCATTTTTTTAATCTGAAATTAAGGTCAAAATGTGAATAATTTCTAGACTGGACGGACAACTATACCAATTAACGTATCATTTTAAACAACTTCAGTGAGAAATTTTCACATAAATCCTGGAGGATCGCGGTGATTCAGAATCAAAAGGAAATTGCTGGGAAGAATAATGTACCTCACTTGTTCCAGGACTTGAGTTAACGGAGCAACTGATCTCGACTTTCCCTTCTGGAATTTCGTCACCGCAGCTCATTGTCCTCTCTTCTATGGTTGCTTCTATTTCTGATGTTGAAAAGGCAAGGTGTTCAATTTCATCATACCTTTGCTGGGCAATACCAACCTGCATATCCCCATCCATTTAACTCTTAATTGGTTTGACTTTGCTCTGCTACTGAAGGAGTTTAAAAATGAATTATTCGGCATTTGTTGAGATAAAATGTTGAACAATATTCTTTTTTTTAAAAAGGGTCCCAGATAACTATTTGCGGTACATGGTATATACCACGACTTTCTTTTCGAAAATTATTTTGGAACTAGCTAAAAATGAGAAGTGGAAAATCAGCTTGGGATGAAGGAAGTAGAATTTATGGCTGAATACAAATACATGAAGCCTAAAGGTGATCAGAAACCTTTTCTGAAGACGTAATTGTGCTATCTGCCTCGGATATTTCAGCTGCTGCCCCTCTAGTTTGCCGCCATATACAACTTTCACCCAATGGTTCAATTAGATCAACATATTCTGGAATATCCACATTCAGTCGTATGTCAATTTTACCTGTTAAACAAATGAAGTGGGATTATCATGTAGTACTCCCTCTATCTAGAAAAACTTGGCCTACTTTCTCTTTTTCACATTGATCTCTAAAAAACCAACTTTTTTAACAGGTAAAGAAAGATAAAAAAATTTTATGATCTAGAAAAAGAAGATACAATGTCGAAGATAAAAATTATAGGTATTGATAAACAACCAAAAGATCAGGTGATACCAAGTTTGTCACACCCCAAACTCAAGGGACGCAACTGGCTCCTAATGCCAAAACTCAGGCCCGAGCCGACCCTACTGAACCATTTGCTACTGCATCACAGCCACACACAATCATGAAAACAAACAAGTATATCTCAACTTAAAATTAAGCCCTCGACAACAAGGCCCCTGTCAACAGATCCATAAAAGAAACAACTACTCCCAAGAGTTCATATAAAGAAATAGTCAACTAGCACAGAAGTCCTGATTGGGCCGTTGAGGCCACCATGATCTCTATACCGAAACTGAAAGCAGGTATATATCAAGACAATACATAAAAAACTAACAAGCTTCAGCAAACCAACAAACTAGGCCATAACATAGCTATACACCCCACACACTAGTCTGCAAGCCTTTAAGAGTAGTAAAGATTAGTGGGACATGACCCCAACCTACCCATAAATATATATACAACAAAAGCTAACAAACCTCCCAACTCTGGCAGCTCCGGAGGAAAGGGGCTAGCCAACCGGATATAAGTCAATCCTGCTGCTGAGGAGGTCTACTGGGTTGTCGAGACCTGCAGACATGAATGCAGTACCCCCAGGCAATGGGGCATCAGTACGAAATAATGTACCGAGTATGAAAGGCAATAGACTATGAGCAGGTATCTTAATATATTGGGAGTAATCCGATAAATAAATCAAGGATAATATAAGTGTATTGACTTGCTCCTAAATCTAAACTTAACAAAAATAATAAAACAACAACATAACCAAGCCCCCATAAGCTTGGCAGGTACAAATAGCACACAAGACCACCTACCTCGGCCCCCAGAAGGTGTCAATCAGTCTATATACCCCTAGCCCCGTAGGCAGCACATAGCTCACTTAGGCATCAATATAGCTTATAGATAACTCATAGCCCTCTTAGGCAACAACATGGCCCTGTAGGCAACACATTGCCTTCTTAGGCGTCAATATAGCCCCGTAGGCAACTCATAGCCCTTCTAGGCATCAATATAGCCTCGTAGGCAACTCATAGGCATCAATATAGCCCCATAGGCAACTCATAGCCCTTCTAGGCATATATCATATTCCAGTAGCTAACCACAATAGCAACAATAACAATAGGCTAAAAGCGAGCAATTTAGCTATAAGCAAGCTATACAAATAGCCTCTAAGTCGTGTCTAACATAGGAACGCTACTAACTGAATAAGAATCCCGACAAGGGAGGATTATTGTTACTCGAGCACCCAACAATCAACAATAATGGCTACAAGTATAACAACCCAATTACATTGCTCCTAAGCTTTAAGTAAACATGCCGTAAGAAAGGAATAGCCTTAACATACCTTTTTCGCTGAATTCAAGTGGCCTAACGACTTTTACTCACAACCCCCCTCGATACTACAACAAGGCAGGACCATAATCAACACACAAGAATAGAAGATACCACGATAATCTGATAAAAGATAAGTATTTTCGTCGCAAATTGCTATTTGCAGCTTATCAAAGCTAGAGTCGATGAAAGAAGGGTCTTACCTTGATCTTAAGTTCGTAATACACCTCAAAACATGTCCAAACCCTTGTTGTCCCAACAACAAAATATGATATGCTACGAAATCGATAAAATAAATTATACCATGATGACGAGCTCAACACGTAGAACAACTTTCGTCAAGAAAATCTATAATTTGGTTGATCCTAGAAATGAGTTTTCTAAGTTTTTAACTAAAAAAAATGAAGAAAAAGTCGAAGAGGATATATAAAAAGTTCCACCGACCTAGGGCCCCACCTCACGTGACTGCTTGCACAGTCTCGCGAAAACACGAATATCTCTCTATTCTGACGTCGTATGAACGAATGGTTTGATGCGTTGGAAACTAGACTCGTAGACCTTCGATTTGATAGGTCGTGGGCCCCAACTCTTTATAGATTGGGAGAAAACCTCCGAGACATTTGACCCAAATTTCAGAGAAATATTTAAAAAGGAACTTACGATAACTTTTATTTTGCCACTTACCTAACTTCAAAACTTGAGATACAACCCTTGAACACTTAAAATATGACATACCACATCATTCTTAATTTATTACTCACCCTTTTTGTCTTTCCACGAAGGTAAGAGTTAATTTAAACGTTTCGAAAAGTCGGGGTGTTATATCCTCCCCCCCTTAGAAACATTCATCCTCGAATGAAAAATGTGAGTCACGCGGTTAAGTCCTTAGGAGTTGCCAAAATTTAGGCAAAGTATCCTTTGTAAATGTTACTATCCAGGAACCTGAAACGCAGAAATCCTAATCTAGGTGTCTCACAGGACGACATAAATAGCTAAGCACTATAGCTCCACAATAACAGTGTGAGCAAAAATACGACAACTATAATAATAAGCAACAGTATAAAAAAAATCAGATAGGTATCTTACCTTACTGCACTAATATAAACTAATATACCATCACCCTGGGGTATGAAACAAGTGAGGATATTTAGACCTCATGCCATCCTCAACTTCCCAAGGTCACCTCTTCTCTATTCTTATTTCTCCACAATACTTTAACTGAAGCCACCTTTTTGGTCCTTAATTTACGAACTTGTCGATCTAATATGGAAACTGGAGTTTCCTCGTAGGACAACTCCTCTGTGATCTGAACATCCTCAACTGGGACAACCCGAGAAGGGTCTCCTACGCACTTCCGTAGCATCGATACATGGAAAACTGGATGAACAGATTCTAGCCCCAAAGGCAATTCTAACTCATAAGCTACTTGTCCTACCCTCTGAAGGATCCGGTATGGCCCAATGAATCTTTGACTAAGCTTGCCTTTCTTACCAAATCTCATAACACCCTTCATAGGCGAGACTTTTAAGAATACCCAGTCATCGACACAAAACTCTAAGTCCCTTCGTCGCACATCTGAGTATGACTTCTGTCGGCTTTGAGCTGTTAGCAACCTCTCCCGAATGAGCTTAACCTGCTCCACTGTATGTTGTACTAAGTTGGGTCCAATCAACCCTGACTCACCTACCTCGAACCATCTAATGGGGGATCAACATTTTTGCCCATACAAAGCCTCATAAGGTGCCATCCCGATACTGGAATGATAACTATTATTGTATGCGAACTCAATAAGAGGCAAGTGGTCATCCCACCTTCCCTTGAAGTCTAGCGCGCACGCCCGTAACATATCATCGAATGTCAAAATTGTGCGCTCAGCCTGGCTATCTGTCTGAGGGTGAAAGGTTGTACTACGATTAACCTGTGTCCCCAGTCCTTTCTGGAAGGACTTCCAGACGTTAGCGGTAAATTGTGCTCCTCTATCAGAGATAATAGATACTAGGACACTGTGTAGCCTAACAATCTCTCTAATATAGAGTCCTGCATAGTCTTCGGCTGTAAAAGTAGTGGGCTGATTGTTAGTCTGTCAACAATTACCCAAATAGAGTTAAATTTACGACGCGATCAAGGTAACCCTATAATAAAATCCATATTAATTGCTTCCCACTTCCACAAAGGAATGACTATCTCATGGACTAACCCAGCGGGCTTTTGGTGCTCAACCTTCACCTGTTGGCAATTAGGACACTGTGCCACAAACTCAGCAACGTCCTTCTTCATTCCGTTCCACCAATAGATCTCCTTAATATCATGGTACATCTTCGTCGAACCAGGGTGAATAGAATAACAGGAATGATGTGTCTCTTCCATAATCTGATGTCGAAGCCCTGCAGCATTCGAAACACACAATCGACCTTTCTATCCGAGGACTCGATCTCCTTCTATATCAAATGCTAAAGACTGATGATCCCGAGTCTTGGCTCTGAGCTGCTCTAAGCTAGGATCCTCTTGTTGCCGTGCTTTTCTCTCTACAACTAGAGATGATACGGCTGTGTCCTGAATTGTGACCCCACTATCATCTGCCTCTAACAATCTGACTCCCAACAAAAACCTAACCAAGCCCCCATAAGCTCGGCAGGTACAAACAACATACCACCTACCTAGGCCCCCATAAGCCCAGAAGGTGCCAAATCAATCTACATACCCTATCAGTAGCCCTTTGATAGTCACATTTACAAAGGTTACTCTGCCTAAATTTTGGCAACTCCGAAGGACTTAACCGCGTGACTCACATTTTTCATTCGAGGACGAATGTTTTTAAGGGGGGAAGAATGTAACACCCCGACTTTTCAAAACGTCTAAATTAACTCGTATCTTCGTTGAAAGACAAAGAGGATGGGTAATAAATTAAGAATGATGTGGCATGTCATATTTTAAGTGTTCAAGGGTTGTATCTCAAGTTTTGAAGTTAGGTAAGTGGCAAAATAAAAGTTGGCGAAAGTTTCATAAGTCCATTTTTAGAGATTTCTCTGAAATTTGGGTCAAATGTCTCAGAGGTTTTCTCTCAATCTATAAAGAGTTATGGGGCCCACGACTTATCAAATCAAAGGTCTATGAGTCTAGTTTCCAACGCATCAAACCGTTCGTTCATACGACTTCAGAATAGAGAGATATTCACATTTTTGCGAGACTGCACAAGCAGGCACGTGAGGTGGGCCCTAGGTCGGTGGAACTTTTTATATATCTTCTTCTTCGACTTTTCTTCATTTTTTTCAGTTAAGAACCAGAAAACTTAGAAAACCCACTTTTAGGATCAACCAAATTATAGATTTTCTCAACTTAAGTCCTTGACGAAGTTGTTCTATGCGTTGAGCTGGTCAACATGGTATAATTTGTTTTATCGATTTCGTAGCATATCATACTTTGGTGTTGGGACAACAAGGGTTTGGACATATTTTAAGGTTTTGAGGTGTATTACGAACTTAGGATCAAGGTAAGACCCTTCTTTCATCGACTCTAGCTTTGATAAGCCGCAAATAGCAATTTGCGATGAAAATACATATCTTTTATCGAATTATCGTGGTATCTTCTATTCTTGTGTGTTGATTATGGTCCTGCCTTGTTGTAGTATCGAGGGAGTTATGAGTAAAAGTCATTAGGCCACGTGAATTCAGCGAAAAAGGTATGTTAAGGCTATTCCCTTCTTACAACATGTTTCCTTAAAGCTTTAGGAGCAATGTAATTGGGTTGTTATCCTTGTAGCCATTATTGTTGATTGTTGGTTGCTCGAGTGGAAATAATCCTCTCTTGTCGGGATTCTTATACAGTTAGTAGCGTCCCTATGTTGAACACGACTTAGAGGCTATTCGTATAGGTTGCTTATAGCTAAATTGCTCGCTTTTAGCCTATTGGATTGTTATTGTTGCCCTTGGGGATATTGTGGTTAGCTGCAAGAATGTGATCTATGCCTAGAAGAGTTATGTTCTGCCTACGGGGCTATATTGATGCCTAGAAAGGCTATGAGTTGCCTACGGGGCTATATTGATGCCTAAAAGGGCTATGAGTAGCCTACGGGGCTATATTGACGCCTAAGAAGGCTATATGGTGCCTACAAGGCCATGTTGCTATCTAAGAGGGCTATGAGTTATCTATAAGCTATATTGATGTCTGAGAGAGCTATGTTATTGCCTAAGAGGACTATGTGGCTGCCTACGGGGCTAGGGGACTACCGATAGGGGTATATAGATTGCTTGATACCTTATGAGGGCCTAGGTAGGTGGTCTTGTGTGTTGTTTGTACATGCCGAGCTTATGGGGGCTTGGTTAGGCTGTTGTTTTAGTATTTTTGATATGTTTAGATTTAGGAGCAGGTTAGTACACTTATGTTATTTTTGATTTATTTATCGGATTACTCCCAGTATATTAGGATACCTGCTCATAGTCTATTGCCTTTTATACTCGATATATTATTTCATATTGATGCCCCATTGTATGGGGGTACTGCATTCATGCCTACAGGTCCCGACAGACGACCCAGTAGACCTCCTCAACAGCATGATTGACTTCTATCCGATTGGCTAGCCCATTTCCTCTGAAGCTGCCAGAGTTAGAGGTTTGTTAGCTTTTGTTGTATATATTTTTATGGATAGGCTGAGCCCTGTCCCACCAATCTTTACTACTCTTAGAGGCTTGCAGACTAGTGTGTGGGTATATAGCTACGTTATGGCCATGCTGGCCTAGTTTGTTGGTTTGTTGAAGCTTGTTAATTGTTTGATGTATTGTTTTGATATATACCTGCTTTCAGTTTCGGTATAGAGATCATGGTGGCCTCGACGTATGAACTCTTGGGAGTAACTGTTTCTTTTGTAGATCTGTTGACAGGGGCTTTGCCGGCCGAGGGCTTAATTTTAAGCCGAGATATACTTGTTTGTTTTCTTGATTGCGTGTGACTGCCATGTGCTAGTAGCAAATGGTTCAGCAGGGGCGGCTCGAGCCTGAGTTTTGGCATTAGGAGCCAGTTGCACCCCATGAGTTTGGGGCGTGACAAACTTGTTGTAAACTTTTTTCCTGGTAAGAGCTTTTTCACAAATTATTTAAACCACTACCTGGCAACAAGTTGAAAGATTCTATGTGATCAATAGAATTCGCTGCCAATGCTGCATCACTGTAACACCAGCATCAAACATCACAACAAAATTAATATAATCGCCCAGAGAAAGCAGAAAAGAAAAATGGCTTAACTGGGCCTCTTTAATCTGCTACACTTACGCAGCACATACTCGTTCCAGAGGAGATGAGGACCAGTAAGGAAACCCAAGGATCCCCAAATTAGAAAACTGGAAGCTTGATATAGAACCCGAGTTTCTATTGAGTTTTAATAACGTCTAACCAACTACAGATAAACACAATCAAAAATTGGATCGGGCAAAGCAAATGCTACAACGGATCCAATCATTGAAGACATTTTTACCTGTATCACAAATGAGTATCTGATCCTGAAAAGTTTCCACAGAAGATATGAGCTCAACATATGGAATTCTCTTTGTCGAGCAATGTGCATCCACTCGCTGCTGCAACCAATCATTAGGTATTTCATTCAAAAGCATCGACTTCTCCAGGATCAATGGCTCACAGATCTCCAAAATATTTGAAAATCCTTTTAGAGTATGGGTGAGTCAACAACTGACAAGGCTAACTGATAGAATAGAGACAACTTAAGAACATGTTTGGCAATACTTTCTATACCTCTAACAACCTCTGTGATCAAGCCTGAGGCTAAATCCATGATCCACAACGTCTCACAGCTGCATGCAAAAAAATTAAAGTGAGGACAGCCCCACAGCTCCCGTAAAATTTACAAATATGAGTGAAGAAATTGTCAAGATATTTAAATTCAAAATACGGAAATCAATTTCTGCAATATATGAGTTTAGAAAGAGCAATCTTGGGGATTTTAGTATTCCAATTTCCATGATTCCATGAAGGGGTCATAGAAACAAGATCACACGCCTGTTCATTATATTAAAATTGCAAGTTCATGAAATGTTGCCCAACTGGGTTCTAAAACAAAATTAACAACCAATGTGGGGGCATATGTTCCGAGTATTTCCAACCTTACCAACATACCTAGTTATGCTTCCCAAAGAGATTATAAAGCTTTAGGCCTAAGAATATACATATTACATAGTTTGACAACTATTAACAGACAACAGTTGCATTATAATGCATGACATTCTGCTTAAAGAGAGAAAACATTGAAAAAAATGAACCAGTAAAGTCAAAGGGAGAAGAAGAAAACAGAAACTACAAAGCCGGATGCCTGAAGAAATTTTATGCCAGAACCAGTCGAGAACAAAAATGAAAAGTTAAATGGACATAACTAGTCAGTGACAGTGTTTTTGTGTTTTCACATCAACAAGGGACATATCATGACCAAACTAACTGTGTAACATGAATGTCTTATAGCATTTAACCCTTAGGACATTATATTGAATTGGATAACATTACTGATTTTTCAACTTCCCCTATGAAGGAATCATATCTTATTTGAGTTTCGCATCGCCCGTTTCAATCTCAAACAAAGGAGGAGAATTTTGGAAGGTTAACAGCCAATGTAACAATAGTCAATTCGAAGAAAGAATTCAGATCAAATATATAAATGTCATAAAGGATAAGTACAAAGGAACTATCACGTATGTGAATAATGGAAGAGATAGTAGAGAATTTTTTTAAAGAGGGGGATTTACATTCGATATCTATCTTGAGCCTTACTTTGTTTACCCATTGGATGAGCTAATCAGTAGTATAAAAATATAGGGTTCCATGGTGTATGCTATTTGAACATGATGCGGTGTTAATTAACAAAACTAGCGGAGGAATCAATCAAAAGTTTGAGTGTGAAAAAACACTATAGATGGTAGCAATTATTTAGATTGTTAGTAGTAACACAAAACATACATACTTCAAGTTTAGCCTGCATAGGAAATATGAAATTGATGTGAGATTAAACGGACTTTGCTCAAATGCAGATAATTCATATATCTAATATCTCAATTTTAAGAGAGAAATGTATAATTGATGAAGATGCTATACCTATAAATTAAAACAGAACCACTTAACTGGAGGAGTTCTACGTGAGGGTTATGAGATAGGTATCTACCTGCCAAAGCAATATGCAAGTTTTGTAGGGTGGTTGTGACACCATGAATGCTATATTATAGTGAATGCTAAGCATCTAAGGTCACATCATATTCACAAGATGGTTATTTTAGAAACAGAAAAGGGTCAAATACATCCCTTGTTATACTTTTGGTCTAAATATACCCTTCTCGTTATACTTTCGATCCAAATATACCCCTCCCATTATACTTCGACACAAATTTTCCCTTAATTTTGACAGAGGGACATGTGGCAAGCTCATAACCAAATGACCCACCTCCACTTTTAAATAGAAAAAATGATATAGTAAGGCAAACATGTGATATGTATTTACTATACACAACTATATTTTAAAAGAAGTACAATCGTTGTTATAGTTGGGGTTTTATAGCTATAGTTAGGATATTTGAAGTCAGGAAATAATGGGGATGGAAAATTCTGGGGAATTATGGGATGTACAGGAGATCGAACCCCTTTGTACACAACAACAAGGAGCTCTTACTGAAACGGAGAGGAAGGCCACAGCCTGGATTCATCAAAACTTATTGAAACTCCATAAGATGTTTGGAGTGGATTTCCAGGGGATGGAAGAGGAAGCACTTGAACTCCTTAAGCAGGTGGATGCAAGCAGGCAAGTAAGAAAAATGGAGAGGTCAATAGAAGTTAAGAGAACAAAACATAAAGGAGCACAAGAGTTAAAGAATCTGATATCCTTTGATGTTAAATTCAAAAGCAATGGAGACAGAGGGAAGGGGAAGGGGAGCTCACAGAATACTCCATGAAGATCAAATTAATCTCATGGAATGTTAGGGGGTTGAAGGATCAGGGGAAGAGAATGGTGGTACAAAATATGATTCAGGATTGGAAAGTCAGGGGCAGAGAATGGTGGGCACAAATATGATTTAGGATTGGAAAGCAGACAGTCTGCCTCCAGGAGACAAAACTAGAAGGCAATGTACAAGAATTAATCAAACAAATTTGGGCAGGGAGATGGATTAAATATGCATGTCTGGAGGCCAGTGGAACCAGAGGTGGAATCCTAATACTATGGGACTCTAGAATTTGGGAAGGGGAAACTTTACAAGTTGGAGCCTATACTATGTCTTGCAAGGTCAGGTGCTCAGTTAAGCAATTTCGAATGTCATATTACTAGTGTGTATGCTCCCAACAGTCAAGTGGAGAGGAGGCTAGTATGGGAGGAATTGGCTGATGTAAGAGGATTGATGGATGGACCATGGGCCATCTGTGGTGACTTCAATGTTTGTAGATTTCCCTCTGAAAAAAGGGATTGTAGCAAGAGAAATTCAGCAATGAGAGAGCTCTCAGATTGCATTGAGGACATGGACCTCATTGATCCACAGCTAGGTTGTGGAAGATATACTTGGTACAAAGGTGATAACCATACCACTGCAGGTAGAATTGACAGGATTCTGGTCTCCATAGAATGGAATAATCTTTTCAATAGCCTAAAGCAGACTACTCTGCAAAGAGTGATTTCAGATCATGTTCCTATAGCTCTTTTCTGTGGACACTGAGAGCAATCCAAATCCTATTTTGAAGTTTGAAAATTGGTGGCTAAACCAAGAAGGTTTTGTTGAAAGAATCAAAGACTGGTGGAATGCTTTCGAATTCTATGGGAACCCTGATTACATCTTAGCATGTAAACTCAAAGCTCTCAAAGGGAAATTGAAAGAACGGAGCAGAAATGAACAAGGAAATCTGAATTTGCAAAAGAACAACCTTCTCATACAGATGGCTGAGCTGGATTCACATCTAAACAGTAGAGCTTTAACAGAGGAGGAAATAGCCAAAAAAGCAACACTTTTCATGGAGTATGAGGGGTGCTTAAAGAATGAGGAAGTGGCCTGGAGGCAGAGATCAAGAGCTTTATGGCTCAAGGAAGGGGATAGGAATACAAAGTTTTTTCATCAAACTGCTAATGCCCACAAGAGATATAACCACATTGATCAGCTGGAAGTGCAGGGAGAGACCATATCTGAGCCAAATAGAATCAAGGAAGAAATCATTTCCTTCTACAAGAAGTTATATACAGAACCTGAAGAGTGGAGGCCTTCTGAAAATATTAGCAATCATCCTACCATTACAGCGGATGAGAATGAAGTATTGCAGGCTGCGTTTGAGGAGCAAGAAGTTTTTGAGTGTCTAAAGATGTGTGCTATAGACAAAGCCCCTGGCCCTGATGGTTACACAATGGGGTTTTATCTAAAATGTTGGGACATCATTAAACAAGACATTATGGGGGCATTCCATAATTTTCACTCAACTGGGATGTTTGAAAAAAGCTATAATGCAACTTACATAGCACTGATTCCTAAGAAGACAGGAGCAAAGGAACTCAAAGACTTCAGACCCATCAGCTTAATTGGAAGCTTTTACAAGCTGATTTCCAAGGTACTGACAGAAAGACTCAAGAGAGTTGTGGATAAATTGGTAGACAAGCAACAAATGGCTTTTATCAAAGGCAGGCAAATAATAGATGCAGTGCTCATAGCTAATGAAGCAATTGATTCCAGAGTGACCCAGAAAAAACCCGGTATATTATGCAAACTTGATATTGAGAAAGCATATGACCATGTGAACTGGGAATTCATTTTAAGTATGCTGAGTCAAATGGGTTTTGGTGGGAGGTGGACCAGCTGGATCAAGTTCTGTATCTCAACTGTGAAGTTTTCAATACTCATTAATGGGTCACCTGAAGGATTCTTCAATGCACATAGAGGGATCAGGCAAGGGGATCCCCTATCCCCTTTCCTGTTCATCATAGCCATGGAGGGACTCGACAACATGCATAATGTAGCTAAGATAACAGGAAGAATTCAGGGATTTGAAGTTAGCAAGGTTGCTGGAAACAGTGTAGAGATCACACATCTGCACTATGCTGATGATACACTCATTTTTTTGTGGGGCTGAGGAGGAGCAACTCTTGATAATAAGACTTATATTGGTGTACTTTGAAGCCATTTCTGGGCTCCATATAAATTGGAACAAAAGCCACTTGTATCCAATTAATGTGGTTCCAGAAATGGATCACCTTTCTCAGATCCTGGGAGGTGCGATAGGCACTTTGCCATCAATATACTTGGGCATGCCTCTGGGGGATGAGTATAGGTCCATAGATATTTGGAATCCAATTCTGGAGAAATGTGAAAAGAAATTAGCCAGATGGAGATCACAATATCTATCCTTGGGAGGTAGACTAACTTTGATTAACTCAGTTTTAGATGCCTTCCCTACATATATGTTATCTATCTTCCATATACCCCAGTCAGTAGTTCAAAGGTTGGATAAAATCAGAAGAAACTTCTTGTAGCAAGGTAATAAGGAAAGGAAAGGTTTACATTTGGTCAAATGAAGAACATTATCAGAAGCAAAGAACAAGGTGGACTAGGTATCAAGAACCTTAAATACCAAAGCAAAGCACTCAAGGTCAAGTGGCTATGGAGGTACCATCAGGAGGACCAAGCCCTCTGGTACAGGGTAATCAAGAGCAAGTATGAGCAACTGAACACATGGGTAACTAAAGAGGTCAACACTCCTTATGGTATTAGCCTCTGGAAATCCATTAGAATATTCTGGCAGTTTCTCAGTAATCAATTAACTGTCAAAGTTCGAAATGGCAGAAAAACAAGTTTTTGGATTGATAAATGGATGGGTACTGTGAGCCTTAAAGTTATGTCCCATGGGCAAGTGTTGACACTATCTTATTCTGTCTTGATTTATGATATGCTTTATAACTCTTGCCTTAGAGGCAAGACTTAGACCAAGAACTTCAAAACAAAAAGCTACACCCCATGGGCAAGAGTTGACACTATTTTATTGTATCTTGATCTATGAGATGCTCTATAACTCTTGCTTTAGAGGCAAGACTTACGCCAAGAACTTCAAAACAACAAGTTACGCCCCACGGGCAAGACTTGACATTACTTCATTGTGTCTTGATTTATCATATGCTTTATAACTCTTGCCTTAGAGGCAAGACTTAGTCCAAGGGCTTCCAAAGAATAAGTTATGCTCCATGAGCAAGAAATCATGATTTATGATATATTCTATAACTATTCTCTTAGAGGTAGGGCTTATTAGCTCAAGGACTTCCAAACAACAAGTTAAGCCCTATGGGAAAGACTTGACGCTACCACATTGTGCCTTCATATATGAGATGCTCTATAAGACTATAACTCTTGTCTTAGAAGTAAGACTTAACCCTAAGACTTTCAAGGAACAAGTTGCACCTCAAGGACAACAGTTTACACCATTTTCATTAAGTCTAACTTACGGGGAACACAATAACTATTGTCTTAGAGGCAAAAAGTGGCTCAAGGGTTTTAAAATATATTATATATGTCTCATGGGCAACAGTTTACACTATTTCCCTATTTCTAACTTATGATATACTCTATAACTTTTGCCGTAGAGGCAACACAAAACTCAAGGCTTAAAAAATAACATACATCTCATGGGCAACACTATTCCAAAACTATGATATTCTTCTCCATACACTACTCTATCATTAGATGCTAACATACATCATTTTTCCTACATTAGATATGTGGTTGATTCCTATAACAGATCTTATTAACTAACCTGAAAATAAAACCCTTAAATTCACTTACATGTCAAAGAAAGAAGATCCTCTTTAAGGATTACCCAACTTTCAATCCATTAGCTAAATATAAAAAAAGTGGAAAAAAAAAAAAGGAACAAAAAGGAGAAGATTTTAAAAAAAAAAAAGATAAAAGAAAAAATAATAAATGAAAGAAAATAAAGTAAGAGATAAAAAATAGTAGTGCAGAAAAAAGAGAAAAAAAAAAAAAACGTTGAGACATGGAGAGTTGTTTTAAAACACTTGAGGTGTAGAGGGACAAAAGTGTATTTGTGCTATACATAAAGAGGAAGAAGGCTAGTCTTTACAAACTTTTCTTATGGGGACAAAAAATCAAGACCACACACTTTGGTGGACAACTTGTGTAATTTCCTGTTTGGTTATTGGGCCAATGGTTTGAGTTATTGGATTGTTGATTCAGGTCTCGATTTACTATACTACAATTATCAAATTATTGAATTGGATCAGATTTGACCAGATTTTTACTGGGGTAACCCGATTACCCAATAAGTACTTTACTTAATTACATTTCTACTCCTTGAGTAATTGACTTAAGAGTTGGGGTATACATTTATGGGTTCCGTTCTAATTTCTAATATATTCATTTTACATTAAGAACTGCACCCAGGATTTCTCTCAGAACTCATAAGCTACGCTGACGCCTCGTGATTTCTCAACTGAGCAGTAACTAGTGAGTCTGCGAGCATGATTTCTATTAACGGCTTCGTGATTTCTCAGTCTCTGCTTGCACTCACGATTTCTCAACTAAGCAGTGAGCCTTGCGAGTGGAAGGTATAAGACCATGAGTCCATGAATTTACTAAAGCTTATAGATTCTGACAAGAAACAATTAAGAAAACTATATCAAAATTGAATGCTTTTCCACTCAAAATTAGGTATTCTTACTTAAAATAAGTTAGGAAGTATTTTGCAAGGTTAAAAATGACTTAAAATAAGTTAAAAACCAAAAGTAGACCTCCCCTGCTTTTTATTTTTTGCCTTAAAAGTCATTTACGTTTGAATTTTTATTTTTGACTTAAAAACTACTTTTTTTAAGCCAATCCAAACGGGATCTAACACATATAAGGATGGAGTTACACTCTACACATCCTCTTAAATGCTTTAAGCAACAACCGAACATAACCTTAATGCAAATACAGAAGTCCATACATACTCATGCTCTTAATATCTCATTCAGAACTATCAACTAGAGGCAAATCATTAGTCTATTTGAGATGACAAACAAACTGTACAATAACTTTGATCCTTAATCCATTCAAGCCACAATTTAACAGAGAAGAAGATGCTGAGGGATACCAAGTTGGGTGTTTCTCACTTCATTTGTATCACATATCTAAGCAAATAAGAAGGGACTATTGTCAAAACTAAAGAAAATCGATTAAGGATCTAATCTACAATCATTGAACAAATAAACATACAAGGTATATGCTTATATTAAACAAATTAAAATTACACAGTGGATTCAAATATAAAAAATAGAGAATCAACATCTAAGCTGAGATTGATATAAAATTGAAACACTTAAAACAAAAAAGTGAGCAAAATTTGAACTAGGAATTAATTATATAAGGCATAAACTTAATAGAACTAAAGCATAAAAATCAGAGAGTGTGTTCAGAACTTAATCATATACTAAAACTACAGAAGTTATGCATACATTGAAGCGACATACACGCAGAATTCGAACATATGAGAAAGCCAAGCGAATTCAAAGAGGCTAAAATTACAAAGGAAAGGGAATCACCTTTTTAGGAACAACGACGGTGACAGTGAGCTCCGACGTTCAACTTCAACTCGGAAACTACAAAGAGAGAGGTCGTGATGGACAGGGTTGTTTTAGGAATTGGGCCAAAACTATTGGGTATTCTCGGTTTATTTGGGCTAAAGAAAGAGACAAAAAGAAAAGGAAAAATTACTTCCTAATGAGTAATTTTTAATAAATAATTATTGATTTTAACGATATTTTTTATTTATTATAATTTATAGCAATATATAGTAATACAATGATAAATCTGCAATATGTATTAAAAGTGAATTATGTATGCAATATATATGTATTATAACTGTTTTAAAACATATTATGCTTGTTTGGTAAGAAATTGTCACGTTGTATTATAAATGCATTAAAATGTGTGATAAATGTATTATTCATAATAAAACTTGTATTATATGTGTTTTATAAACTGTTCTCTATTATGTGTATTAAAATGGTATTATAAATGTCTTAAAAGTGATAAGGTGGAAAAAAAGTTATTGCTATAAATGGTAAATATTTTCTTAATATAGTATATTTATGCAAGTTTCTTACTTTCAAAAACAGCAAACAATTAAACCTTAAATAGTATTTCTTAGCTTTCACTAATTACAATTCACAGCTACATTTTGGCTTGCTATGTATTTGTATTCATTGTATTTTTTCATAGATTTTGGAGAAAAAAAAAATACAAATATAAACTAATTTGTATCAAAATGAATAGTAGAAGAGAGAGGCGAGCGAAATTGAGAGAGGGAGGAGAGAGGCGAGCGAAATCGAGAGAGTGAGGAGAGAGGCAAGCGAAATCGAGAGAGGGAGGAGAGAGGCAGGCGAAATCGAGAGAGGGAGGAGAGAGGATGAATACATGTTGTATTTGTTGTAAAACAAATACAATTGATACATCATACAAATACAGTTGAATCGAATACAATCAATATAAAATACAAATATCTCACCTATATTTGATTGGATACAATTGATACATAATACATTTGACGGAGAGGATGAATGCATATTGTATTCGTATGAATACAAATACAATTGATACAAAAATACGAATATAATTTTTGCGAATACAATTGATATAAAATACAAAACTCCCACATATATATTTGATTGAATACAGTTGATACATAATATATTTGAATGAATTTCTTCTTATTGGCAGGAGAGAGAAGGGGAGGAGAGGTAAGGGAGAGAGACAGAAAGGGAGAGAGTTTGCTATAAAACCAACATATAGTGGTTTATTGTAATTTTTTTAGAACTATGGTGGTGTTCCATAAATATGTTGACATGTTTGCCTTGTTATGTAATTTTTCCAAGAAAAAAGGATTGAAGAGACATGTTCCCTTTATCAGGAGTTTAGTTCAACGTCACAAACTTTTTTGGGATGTTAATTTAAGGAAAATTACATAGTTAGGCAAAATGTGATATATATATTTACTATACGTATTATAATTTGTAAGAATTACAATTCATAGATATAATTAGGATTTTGTAGTTAGGTAAAATGTGATGTATATATAGTTACAATCTGGTGTATGATCTGGTACAATGCAAAATGTACTTACTGTACAGTACTGCCCCATTTCTTATATCTATAATTCTGTGAGAGGAAGAGAGCATGTTCTTATCTGTCAATGCAGCTACTTCCATTGGTGTTGTAACTACAATTGCTGCTCCAGCAAGCATCAAAGTAACATTTGAAGGCAATGGAGGTCGGTGACAGGTGTCCCATGGAAATAGTGAATCAAGATCCACCAGCCCTTTCAGATGAGTCAATCTCTAAGGCAACAGAATTTCTCTGTGTTCGCATTATCCCTTCATTATCCCTTTCTATTTTCTTTATGTGTGGTTGATGTCAGTCTTACTCTCTTCTAGTTATGTTGCATATTTACATTTTAGAAAATAAAATATTTTAGACACTTGAAGCCTTGACAGAGTCACGAGCTACCTTTGGTAAAGGGGGGTCAACTGAATCCTCTTCGCCAGGAAACTAAACTGTGAAAAAGGGTTAGAACATATTTTTTTTGTATGTATATAAACACTATTGAATCCCCTTGAATGTAGGTTCATATATCTTAGGTGTGCCTTTTTTACATTTTCTTGAATCTTCAATCTCTGTACTCAAAATCCTGGCTCCACTACTGACTAGTAGAACTATGCTATGCCAACTGTATCAGATGAATATATGCTAGATAATTATAAAATAGCTACACAATGAATTAACTATCACAAGCTAGGCATAACGACAAAGACGAAGCATCTGTGCAAGATCACTTTGCTGCTTCACAGGATGTGTGGATTGATATTCATGCCTGTTAGTTATTGATTTTGCAGGATATAGCCATAAGCCTGGAGAATTTTCATCCGTTGAGGATATCGTGAACGGGGTGAAGGTTCTAGCATTAACTCTTGCCAAATTATCCCTCTCATAATAGCCTTCATTTAGTTTAACACTTCCTAATGCTTCAGGGCATTTGTATTAATTTTTTTACTTCTACGTGTATTCTGGATATCCTCCTATGTCTCTAATAATAGTTGGCTTTGTTCACAATCATTTCAATTCATATGCAGCATATCCAATTGCTTCAATTTTTAGTTATGTAGAACAATAATTTAAAACTAACCTGACTATATTAGCTTTTATAAAGAAATACATAGGGTAAAATGATCACTCTCAAAGGTGACTCCATACACATGGCTTGAAATCGAGACTTTTGATAAAGGATGTTCCACTCGGCTGATCATTAGAGTTTTAGTCTTTGTTTAACTTTGTTTTACATTACTGTAAAATAGTAGGATGCACCTCTGTCATTGTCAACTTTCAAGTTTCTTTGATTCATCACCTTTTAAACAATAAACATATATATATATATATAAATTAATCAAATCATACTCGAAGAGAAATTAATATGATGGGGCGGTTATGAAAAGTCTACTTTGTTCGAACCGTACCATTAACCCCTCTCAAGCTCTATCCCATACTAGTACAAAGACCACTAGCGTTAAAATTAGAGCAAAGGACGTAAACCCCACTAGTTTAGGTCCTAACTAGGTTTCACGCTAGTTTCAAACATTACTTCATGTACCATATTGTTGGGAAAACGCGGATTAACATAAAAATATATATGGTCAAATGATAGAAATAAAATGGGAAAATAATGACACCAAGAATTTTACGTGGAAACCCTTTTATTTAAGGAAAAAACCACGGGCCAAGAGGAGCAACTGATATCACTATAGTAAGGAATTTTACATCGTGTAGTCACGAATACAATACTTAAAGTGACTACTACACACTCAAAAGGAATAACACTTTTTTGATTTCCACCTTACTAAAATATCGCTCATACTCTATTTTTCTTCATAGACTATTTTTCTTGTATAGTCTATGGAATACCTCACTTTGCTCTCAAAAATGGTTTTTTCTCTCTAACTTGGTGTGTTCTACAAATGAGCAAGAATGTTCTATTTATAGAAGGAGAAAAACCTGCCTATGTCACTAATGACATAGGCAAATGTAGCAAAGTCCAAAGGGTTGCAAATCTTACCAATTTGCCAACCACCAAATCTTTCATTTTCAACTCTTATCACTATTCCTTTTTAACAATTACTTGTAGCAATTGAGTAGCAAAAATTGATCAAAAATATGGGATGGACTCCACAAATCTCCCCCTCCAGTCCCATTTACCAAAAGGAGGTATCTCCAATTTCTTAGAGAAAGCTCATACCCACAAGTTCTTTGCATAACTCGAACTTGTCTTTCGGTATCGTCTTGGTCAGTATATCTGCAGGATTTTCACTTGTGTGAATCTTTTTGACGTGAAATGATTCACTCTCTACTTCCTTACGAATCCAATGATATCTGATGTCGGTGTGTTTTGTTCTTGCATGGTACATGGAGTTCTTGCTCAAGTCTATTGCCCTCTAGCTATTACAATAGATAATATACTCTATCTGATGCAAACCAAACTCTTGAAGAAATCGCTTAAGCCATATCATCTCCTTGTCGGCTTCAATAGCCGCAATATACTCAACTTCAGTTGTAGATAGTGCAATATACTTCTGCAACTTCGACTGCTATGATATAGCTCCCCCTAAGAAAGTAAACAAATATCCAGTAGTGGATTTTCTATTATCAAGGTCACATGCCATATCAACATCTGTATAGCCCTTCAAGATTGGATTTGATGCTCCGAAACACAAGCATTCATCTGAGCTTCCTCTAAGATACCTGAGTATCCACTTAACAACTTCTCAATGCTCTTTTCCTGGATTATCGAGAAATATGCTGACAACACCAACTGCGTGAGCAATATCAGGTCTAGTGCATACCATTGCATACATTAGACTTCTGACGACGGAGGAATATGGAAATTTGGCCATGCTCTCCTTTTCCTCCCTAGTTGCAGGACACATCTTCCTGCTCAACTTCATATGACCAGCAAGAGGTGTGTTAACAGACTTAGCATTCTTCATATTGAAGCGCTTTAGTATACGTTCAATATACTTATTCTATGACAAATAAATCTTCCTTTCATCTCTGAAACGAATAATTCTCATGCCCAAAATTTGTTTCGCATGACCCAAGTCTTTCATAGCAAAAGACTTACGCAACTCTTTCTTCAACTCGTCAATCTTGGAAGTATTCTTTCCCACAATCAACATATCATCCACATACAATAAGAGGATGATAAAATCATTGTCAGAATTTTTTTGTACAAATACACAATGATCTGATAAAGTCTTCTTATAGCCTTGCTGCCCCATAAAAGATTCATACTTCTTGTACCACTGTCTAGGAACTTGCTTTAGGCCATAGAGACTCTTTATGAGTTTGCACACAAAATTTTCTTTACTTTCTACTTTGAAGCCCTCAGGTTGTTCCATATAAATTTCTTCTTCTAGGTCACCGTGAAGGAAAGCCGTCTTCACATCCATCTGCTCAATCTTTAAATTAAGACTAGCAAGTCAAACCTTAGAACTGTACGAATCGAGGACATTTTCACAACAGGAGAAAATATTTCGTCAAAGTCAATACCCTTTCTTTGACCAAATCCCTTAACAACCAATCTAGCTTTGTATCTAGGCTTCAAGTTGTGTTCTTCAACTTTAACTTTGAACACCCACTTGTTTTTCAAAGCTCTCATGCCCTTGGGCAATTTCACCAACTCATAAGTGTGGTTCTCATGCAGAGACTTCATCTCATCTTGCATGGCTTCAATCCATTGATCCTTGTGCTCATCTTCCATGGCCTCCTCATAACATTCAGGTTATCCCCCGTCAGTGAGTAGCACATACTCATTCGGTGAATAACGAGAGAAAAGAACCCATTGTCTTGTGGACCTCCTAAGCGGAATATTTGATCCGTCCACAACTTCATGAGCAAGAGGATCATCAATAACAATATCATTGTTATTATCAACATCAACATGTTGATTTGATACGTGATTCTGGGCGTCACCATGATTATCAAGCCCAACAACATCATGCACACTTGTGTGAGGAGCTTCATCTAGATGAACTATGCCATCAAAACTTGAAGATTCTAGTTTCTCTGTTTGTCAATATCTTCAATTGTTTGATTCTCCATGAAAATAATATCACGGCTTTTCAATAGTTTCTTCTCAATTGGATCATATAGCCTGTAACCAAATTCATGAATGCTATATCCAATGAAGATGCACTGCCTTGTCTTGGCATCTAACTTTGACCTCTCATCTTTCGGCACATGTACAAAAGCTTTGCAACCAAATACTCTCAAATGGTCATAGGAAACATCATTTCCATACCAAACACTATTTGGTACATCACTTTGCAAAGCAACAACAGGAGATAGATTAATAACATGTGCAGTGGTCAATAAAGCCTCACCCCAAAATAAGTTCGACAACTTTGCTTCAGAAAAGCAAACATATAACTCTTTCCATCAAGGTCTTGTTCATCCTCTCAGCCAAACCATTAAGCTGAGGAGTCTTAGGAAGAGTCTTCTGGTGTCTAATACCTTGATGCTTGCAGTATTCTTCAAATGGTCCACAATATTCACCACCATGATTACAATATTCACCACAATTATCAGTAATAATACATTTCAGTTTCTTTCCAATTTCTCTTTCAACTAAAGCCTGAAACTGCTTGAAGACACCTAAAACTTGGTATTTAGTCTTTAAGACATAGACCCAAAGTTTTCTCGAGTAGTCATCAATAAAAGTGACAAAGTAGAGTGCACCACCCAATGTCCTTGTCTTCATTGGACCACATAAATCAGAGTGCACCAACTCAAGCAACTCTGTCTTTCTTGAAGGAGGGTAGGACTTAAAGGAAACTCTATTTTATTTACCAGCCAAGCAGTGCTCACACATTTCTAATTTAGCACTTTTGAAATTCGACTATAATTTCTTCTTGGCTAGACCATTAAGTCCTTTCTCGCTGATGTGGCTAAGTCTCTTCTGCCATAACGTTGGAGAGTTATCGCTCTCAACCCATTCACCATATCAACACAAGCAGAGGCCATAGTCCAGTATAAACCACGACGTTTGTTACCACGAGCCACAACCAAGGAACCCTTAATGAGTTTCCATTTTCCATCACTGTTAGTACTAGCATATCCTTCATAATCCAAAACACCAATAGAAATTAGGTGCAGATGAACATCAGGTGCATGTTTCACATTGTTCAAAACTAGTTTAGTTCCAACACTAGTTTCCAAACAAATTGTACCAATACCAACCACCCTAGAAACAGCCTCATTACCGATACTCAAGGTTCCAAAATCACCAGGAGTATAGGAAGAGAAAAAATCCTTCCTCAATGTCACGTGAGATGCGGCACCAGTGTCCACAACCCAACTTGACTCATCACAAGCAATATTTATCATATTCGCATCAAGGATGGTAACAAGATCTTCGGTGGTGACGGTGGCTAGGCAATTTTCATTGCCATCTTCTTTAATTTCCTCTTTGTTTTTGTTCTCCCTCTTCAACTTCCTGTAGAACTTCTTTGTGTGCCCTTTCATGCCACAATGATAGCACTCAATATCCTTAAGTCTGCCTCTGGATTTGCTCCTATTTTGTTCTCTATTCTGAGAAACATAAGTTTTATTTCTCCCCCTGGAGCCAGTTATCAGGACATCTGATTAAGAAGAACCTTGAGATTTTCTTCTCATTTCTTCGTTCAAGACACTACTCTTGACGGAATCCATTGAGATCACACCATCCGAAGCAGAATTTGACAATGAAGTTCTAAATGTTTCCCAAGAGTCTGGCAGGGAACCAAGTAGAAGCAAGCATTGAATTTCTTCATCAAATTTGATGCCCATAGCAGATAATTGATTCATGATCCCCTGAAAATTATTCAGATGGTCTGTCATCGGAGAACCATCATGATACCTTAAACTCAGCATCTGCTTTATTAAGAACATTTTGTTGCCAGTTTTTCAAGCATACAAACTTTCAAGATGCTCCCATAGGGTTCAAGCATGTGTCTCCCCAGAAATATGGTTCAACACATTATCGCCAACCCATTGCCTAATGAATCCATAAACCTGCATATGCAATAGATTCCACTCTTCATCTGTTTTATCATCAGGCTTTACGGTGGTAAAGACTGGTTTGTAAAAATTCTTGACATAAAGCAGATCTTCCATTTTCCCCTTCCAAATGACATAATTAACACCATTCAAAGTAACTATTCTACTTGTGTTGGCTTCCATCGTTTTCCCCAAAAATATATTAATTGCAAACCAAAGTAAATCTTTTTTGATGTAGAAGTTCAGACTGTGCTGCAACCACAGAGCATACTCAAATAAAACCTTGGCTCTGATACCAGTTTGTTGGAAAAACGCGGACTAACACAAAAATATATATGGTCAAATGATAGAAATAAAATGGGAAAATAATGACACCAAGAATTTTACGTGGAAACTCTTTTAAATAAGGAAAAAACCATGGGCCAAGAGGAGCAACTGATATCACTATAGTAAGGAATTTTACACCGTGTAGTCACGAATACAATACTTAAAGTGACTACTACACACTCAAAAGGAATAACACTTTTTTGATTTCCACCTTACTAAAATATCGCTCAAACTCTATTTTTCTTCACAAACTATTTTTCTTGTATAGACTATGGAATACCTCACTTTGCTTTCAAAATGGTTTTTTCTCTCTAACTTGGTGTGTTCTATAAATGAGCAAGAATGCTCTATTTATATAAGGAGAAAAACATGCCTATGTCACTAATGACATAGGCAAATGTAGCAAAGTACAAAGGGTTGCAAATATTACCAATTTGCCAATCACCAAATCTTTTATTTTCAACTCTTATCACTATTCCTTTTTAACAATTACTTGTAGCAATTGAGTAGCAAAAATTGATCAAAAAATATGGGATGGACTCCACACATATTTTGTTCTTTGGATACATGTATCATTACTCGCGAGATACGTGTATTTGATGATTTTAAAATTTGAGATACATGTTTTATTTGTTTGAATCAAATGGTTGTAACTGATTTCCTTAATTAAAGGAGTAATTGGGGATTTTCATAATACATGAACTATAGATTTAGAAAATTTCAATTAATCAAATCCCTTAATATAAGGTGAAAATCAAGGAGTGTATCTATGTTTAATTAATTTCATTTCATTACTCTTTGAAATAATAAATTCATTAATTTAATATTATTAATAAAAGACAAAAACATGTATATATTGGTTATGTAATTTGATTAATTTCATTTTATTACATTTAAAATAATAAATTCATTAATTTGATGTATCTATTATCAATATATGATGTATCCAACAAACTAAACACTTTGATACATGAGTGTACAGTTGCACATATACAATTGTATGTATCATGAAAACGTACTAACTTCTTAGATACATGATAGAATTCTTAGATACATCATAGAAGGCCATATACATATGACAAGACTCGGACACATGACAAAACAAATTGTGTCAAATACATGCATAAATCTCCAATATATTTATTAGATACATACACACTTAATCAGATACACTAATAAAAACTAGATATATACAATCATATCTCAATAATGTGTCAGATACATTAATAATGTGACAAACACATGCATAAATCTCCGCTTATTGAAACTTAAGGATTACATTCGTGGCGGGTCCGGACATGGTGGTGTTTGTTTCACTTTTTGATTTGTTCATATTGCTCGTTGTGCTTGTGCTTAGATCCAACGGACCTTCACCAGATCTACAATTTTTTTTTTGCTTTTTCGTCCCTCCCACTAATAAAGGTTTGAAGAGGATGGCCCTCAAGTCGTCAAAGATGAAATCTGAGTCAGATGAAATTATATTTGAGATGATTAATATAGAGATTAACCCAAAAATCAAGTTCTACTATCTTTTTCATTGATATGCTCCCCTTTCCTCCAGTCTTGTATGTGGTTTTGTTGGCCTCTTTATTGGTATGGCCATTGGAGTTGTTGCCAACGCTAGGAGAGAAATTTAGGAGAGAGAAGAGAGAGGTTAATTTGGAGTATAGGGGAGAGGGTTCATGATCAAAAAGAGAAAGATATTTGATTATTATTGGACCTTTAATTGTGGTGTTTAAATGTAAAGATAATTAATCAATCCTAGTATTAAGGGAGGTGTGTAGTTGATTGTATCTTTAAAAATATAAGACATAAAATATTAAAAGTGGTAATATATGTAATTGTATGAAAGTAGAGGTAAAATTAATATATATGATTAGAGCCGTCAAAATGGGCTTAGCCCATGGGGCCGGCCCAACCCAACCCGTTATTGGGGTAGGGTTGGGATAGGATTTTTCAAGCCCTTTTAAAACTAGGGCTTATAAGCCCGACCCATATAAGTCCTTGGCCCTTGAGGCTTGATTGAGGCCGGGCCGGGGTCGGCCCATGGGCCAAAACTTTTTATTAGGGTAATTTACAATAATCTAACTAGTATATAATCTAATTACTTAAATACACGCTATATTGTAATATTATGAATCTTACCAGATTTTGGTACGTTCAGATACATATATCTCAGAATATATGGACTCAAAATTAGGTTAATATATGTTCTAGATACACTCTATCAAAGTAGATTCGCATGTATCTAGGATAAATAGACCAAATTTTGCACCCTCACCTCCCTCCAATCTTGCTTATCACTTACTTATCTCGCTCGCGTATCTGGTATGTGAGATACATGCTAATTACACTAGGCTTTTTGCTAGTGTTATTAAAACAACACCATTGTTTGTCATATTTGATTTGAAAATCTTCTCATTTTCTTGATGTTATAGAATTATAAGTTTGAAAAGAAAAAGAAAAAAATCATCTATAGTTCATACCACAATGAACTCGGGGTGTTTCCAAATCATGAAGCTGCAATCAATACTTTTACAAAATTTAGGGATCTTCCAACTTTGGTTTTTAATCAAAAAAATATGGTGATCAAAGAAGAGTTCACCAAGCAAAAGATTGAAACGATGGAGAAACAACTGCATAAGATAAGGAAGAAAATCACGAGATAATTGTATAAAGTGTTGAAGGGAATATCTAAGAGAATGTCTTTCCTGCAACACTTCATGCATTATGTTTCTGATTTCCTTCTGTAACTTGTGTAGTTGTTCCTTCATCTTTTCAATTTTTTATTGGGTGAACTCTTCTTTCGTCAGCATATTTTTTTATTGAACTAGCCTTTGAAGATTCCTAAACTTTGTAAAAATATTGATTGTAGATTCATGATTGGCAGGTTTATTGTAATAAAGACTATAGATGATTGTAGCTACTTCAACACCGCAAAACACGTTGAGTTCATGAGCCATTTTCAAGAATCCTTTGTCTTTTTTTTCAATGAGACTTCCTTCTCAGTTTTACTTACAATAAAAGTAAGCTTCACTTTTGTCACGATCCGATTTAGGTCTGTAACCGACACTAAGGGGAAATAATCCGAAAGCAAGCCTTAACATAAATCTACAGAAATTCAGGCATAATTTTTTCTGTTTTTGAGCCTATTCAATTGTTTCCTGTCTTAGAAATCAATAACACAACTAATAACATCTCTAACCCAGGACACAATATACATCAACAATTCAATCGTCATGCAATAATACAAATTTTTCTCTAAGTATGAAAAAAATTAAAATTAGTCACTTAACTACAATACGAAGGAATAATCATGACTCTAATAAAAGGACTAGCAAATGGAGTGACTCTAAGAGTTTTAAAAGAATAAAATAAATTATAGCAATTTGATAAATCTTTCGTCACATAAAGCAATGTGAGGCTCACCAGATACTATCAATCTACACTCTCTAATTAATGAAATCCTCGCCAACGCTACCTGAGTTCTCTGTAAAATATTTGGCGAGGAGTGAGACGCTAGCTTAGTCAGTAATAACACTTAACCATAATCATTTTTAATGAGCGACAGGTCAGAAAACATGCTAGTATGATAAATCAAAATAATGAAATAAATGCTCTTTCAGAAACGATAACAATATTCAATCTTATTTGTCTCATATAAGCAAAAACCAATGTGGACATTTAGAAAAGAACTTAGAAAAACATTTTCATTTCAACTCTTATATTTGGGAGGTTTCCAAGAATGAATCATTTAATCATTGTGACCTTCTTCTTTAAGAAGTAATCAATAACAGTGAACTCCTCATAAAACAGTCGAATATTCATATCGATAGATTCCTACTCGAGGGATATCAGTAACTGTATTCTAGTTCTACCTTCTCACTATCAAGGGCTATATCGGTAATCTATATCTACAAGGTGCACCAAATCTAACAAATCCCCCGTTAGCTATGAGATCTATCAAGGTCTACTCCCATTTATATTTTTTCCTGATGAACAATAGGTACTTGTAGAAAAGTATTTTTAAAATCGAATAGATCATTTAAGTATTATCAAATCATATTATGTCAAACTTCAAGAAAATACATGCAAAATTGTAATGAACCAAAAGGTCATTTTTAGAATTTTTCATAAAATTACCGTTTTACCCCTCTCGATAGTTGCTCTGAGTCATTTCCGATCCGTCGGTGAGGATGATTTGAGAATTTTGAAACTATTCGTTTAACTACAATTAATTAGTTGATGGATAGTTATTAAATAATTAAGTTAATTAGTGGTTAATAGGCCAAATCCATAATTTATTTAAGATCTTATACCATTTGGCCCATATATATTAACATAAGTTAGTAGGATTTGTTACTTTTAGTACATAATTAATAATTCTGAAAAAAAAAAAAGAGAAAATGGACGCCGCAAGACTATATGGAAATTGCAGGTATTATGAATCCTTCCAAAGCCATTTCTATAATTTTCTTTTAGCAATGATTCTAATTTTAAAGAACCAATGATTACTAATCATTAAGCAATGATTCTAATTTTAAGGCAGTAGCAACTTTAAGTCTTTAGAGAAATTATTGTCTGTTTGGCCAAAACAAATAGGAAAATTGATGGTAATTGGAAAATCGAAGCACTGTGGGATTGGATTTTTGTTGTATTATTTCTCCGTTTCTCCATTCTTTCCATGTGAAAGTTACAAATAGTGTATTGATTTTGATTTGGGATTTTTCTTTTGATGATTTTTTCATATTATAATTCAAGTTTTGATATAATGATATATTAAATATGAGGTGGATTGTATTATATGAATTACCATAAGATTTATGATATTGGAGAAGTTGACACTTAACCCTAGGCTTGAAATTTGAAAAGTATGACGATTGACATGTTAATTGGCATTAAGATTAAGAATTTGATTATAAATTCAGGTGAGTTTTTTATTCTAGATTAGACATGTAGTAATATGAGTGTTGTTAATTTCGAAAGCTTATTATGATTATTTATTTGAATAAATTGCATTGATTTGGAAGTCCAACGAAAGGGGAAGGCTCAAGTCTCGAAGTGATTGTTCAATTATTTGAGGCAAGTGGATTTTCGATCCTTGTTAAGTGTATAAAATCGTGTATTTTCCTGTGGTATGTGTTGGGGAGTAATGAGACTTGGTGATAGGTTGACTTGCTCGTATTTTGAATGATCATGATGAGGAAAATGGGTAGTAAAAGGCAACTTGATTGTATATTGATGTGTGATCTGTTGAGAATGATTTGAAAGACTTATTCATTCATTGTTGATATTGTATCACGATTGTGTTGTTGTGAATTGTGCATTGATATGAAATGGTCATCTCCTCATTATTTGTGAACATGTAATTTGCATTGGTTATGAGACATGGGTGTGACAAGTGTTATGTGAATTGAGGAAGAATAAGAGATTAAAGAGGATGCTCTATTTCGAGGGACGTGTCACGCGCCACGACAAATATTATAATTCAAGGGACGTGTCGCACACCGCGACGGACATTATGATTCGTGGGACGTGTCGTACGCCGCAACATATTCTATTATCGAGGGACGTATCGCAGGTCGTGACGAATTCTATTATCGAGGGTCGTGTCGTACATTGCAAAGGGTGCATGGATTGATAAGTTCCCCATAGGTCCTTGGACTAAGAGATAACGGGTGTGTATCTCTAGGTCAGACATGCACCACTATGCTTGGCATTGCATTGCATAAATCTTTATCATTTGTGAACTTGTGAGTGCCTTTCTATGAAACTTGTGATTGATGAACTTAGTCCTGCGTGTTGCTGATCTATAATTGTTGGAGTATTGTTATTGAACTATGTGTTATGTGAACTGTTAGGTTGGGCTGACTTTATGCAGGCTATAGCTGTGGAGGTTCAGTTGGAGTGTAAGGAGTACCCATATTCTATACCCTTAGCTTTGTGTTTAAGAGTTTGCTCGATGAGTACCGTGTGGTTTGGAACTCACTCTTTGCTTCTACAATTGTGTAGGTTACGAGTCCAGATCTTCGTGATACTCTATATTATCTTTTGTCCAAGGCTTTCTATGGAGAGTCGTGAGGTAGCTGTTTGTCATCGTAGCGGACGTTCTTACTCCTATTTATTATCTTGTTCTACTTTATAGACGACAACATCATTTGAGACTTGTGTTTTCTTTCAAATCTATTATAATACATTAGAGGTTTGTGCACGTGACAACCAGGTTTCGGGGGTATATTTAAGTTATTATAAATTTTTCACATTATTTTATAGTATTGAACTTTTATTCTCGTTTTACTTCCACATTTATTGTATTAGTTGAGTTTTAGGCTGACTTGTCTTGGTGGGATAAGACAAGTGCCATCATATCCATTTTTGGATTGTGAGAAAAATACTATTTCTCAAGCAAATGTTAACCCTTTCGATAAATGTAAGCATATCTCTGTAGACACGTAATTTTTTTTTTAGACTAGCTATTTGACTTTTCTCATATTTTATTAATTCAAAACAATTAATTAATATTTTTATTATTATGATTTTTATATATATTATAATAATAAAATAAAAAACCTAAAACTAACCCATTTTCTCCCACTCAACCCCACCTGCATACCCCCACTATCCTAAACACACCCACAAACCCCACTTCCCCCACTTCCAACATTACATTATACACCATACAATACACACACAACACGACAATAACAATACACATACATACAAAAAAAACGGACAGAAACAAAAAAAAAAAGAGAAGAACACATTACAGATGAAAAAAAAGAAGAAAAACCTTCAGATTTTAGTTGATTATCCTTTTAAAAATTCACCAACACATTCACATCTTTTCTTCCTTACCCATTCTTTTCATATCAACACAAACACATATACCATCACAAACAACCTACAAAAGTTGTGGGTGTTCTAATCGAGCTTCGGTTAAGATTTTGCGGTATTCAACTTTACTTTATCTTCTTATTTAATTTATTCATGGAATTTGATGTAATTTTATGACAAGTTT
>NW_006239266.1:95304-98108 GCF_000226075.1 Solanum tuberosum | reverse complement strand
TTTTTTTAGGAATACATATTTTCTTTTAATGTTAGATCGAACACTTCAACAAATTAAAAAAATATTTGTTTCAATTAAGAATGTGGTTACACATCTTTTTTGAGACATTAAAATAAACTCAAGGATGCGGTGACGCACCTTGTCCACTAATATAATTAGTTTTTTATTAATTTAAGGTAGTGACTTATAAAAAAAAAAGGTTATTAAGTGTGACGCAAAGAAGACAGTTATGTCTCTAAAATGTCAAGATCGGGAATGCAGTTGTGCATCCGGTTTAAGACTAATAAGAATTCAACAATTAAAAAATAAGTGAACCATGGCCTTAGACACAAATTATCCAAAAACAAATTAAAATAAGCATAAGTCAATAAAAGCGACCGTGCTAGAACCACGGGACTCGAGGGATGCCTAATACCTTCCCCTCGGTCAACAGAATTCCTTACCTGAATTCTAGTTCGGAGACCAAAACTAAAAGAGTCAATTCCTATTGATTAGGGATTCGAAAAGGTGACTTGGAACACCACAACTCAATTCCAAGTGGCGACTCTGAAATTAAAAATAATCCCTAATCCATAACGTCACTTAAATTGGAAAAACCCTTCCGCCGCTGTGCGCAAAAAGGGGTGTGACAATCTCAAGTATCAATAAACACGTCTTATAAAAGTGAGTTCACCTCAAATAATTATTTCGGTATCATATCAAGTAAAAGACTTGTCCGATATGAAAATTCAAAACATTAAGTAAATCATTCACTTTATAAACCTTGTATAAATCATGAAAGTTATAAAATAGAATTTGTGGTAAGATTACTACTTATAGTACTCATGCCAAAATACCAACCTCGTCACTTTAGTAATTCGTACGAATTTCTTTGGTCAATCTATAATCACATTCATAACAATTTCGTGTTAACCTCTTTGTACGTGTTATTTCATGCTAAGATTAGAATACCTAGCCATTTGGACTTCCTGTTTGTCCACAAATTTGATGATTTAACCCTAATCCCTCTTTTTCCTCTTTTTTTTGTTGCAGGTTGCAGCACTTTGCTGCTTTGGCTTTTAGCCAATCCTTTTATTTTCTTTCTGGTCATGGCTAAAGAGGAGGAGAAATGTATTTGTTTGAATGCAGATCAAATGACTATGTTGTTAAGTGCTTCTTTGTCTAGGATTGACTCCTATTTTTAGGAAATATATATATACATATTACATAATATCACGCTCCAACTTCTATGTATGACTCATACATGACGTTTATAAAAATTTACTAAAAATTAATCAAGTCATACTGACGCTGAAGAGAAGTTGATATAATAGGACAATTACGAAAAGTCTAATTTTAAATTTACAAAATAAATTAATCAAAAAGTTAGTACAATATAAGTCTTAAAAAATAATTGTTCGAACCGTACCATTAACATATCTCAACTCTATCCCATACTATTACAAATTAGACCACTAGCATTAAAATTAGTAGAAATTACATAAATCTCATAGTGTAAGAATTAATTACATCACTACTTTTTTCCAAATTACAAAATCCTTAAATTTATAGGATCTTGGATATATGAAACTTGCGGATACATGGCTCACGAATTGCGAATGATATATTACTTAATGGGAGGGTTGTATTCGAGAGGGGATAAGATGTATCCGAGAGGGGAGGGATGTATCCGAGAGGGGAGAGATGTATCTGAGAGGGGATAGGGATGTATCTGAGAGGGGATATGGATGTGTCAGAAAGGGGATTTTTGTAATTTTTTTAAATAATAGAAAAATTTAGAGATTATGCTAAAATAAGATATGTATTTATGTAATCTTTTCTTAAAATTAAACATAAAATTTATGCTTTGATTAGACTGAATGTGAATCATTAGTCCAAGGCGTTAAGGATAAATATATGTCATTGTATGAGTTATTTATTACTCATTCCTTTTGAATTTGTTAATCTGATTTTGATCTGACACAGCTACAATGCAAAGATTTTTATAGTATTTAGTTACATTGTAACTATCTTGTTAGCTTTCAACCAAAAGCTAACAAGATTTTTAGTTACATATTTATTATTTAGTTGTATGAGCTATTTATTACTCATTCCTTTTGAATTTGTTAATCTGATTTTGATCTGACACAGCTACAATGCAAAGATTTTTATAGTATTTAGTTACATTGTAACTATCTTGTTAGCTTTCAACCAAAAGCTAACAAGATTTTTAGTTACATATTTATTATTTAGTTGTATGAGCTATTTATTACTCATTCCTTTTGAATTTGTTAATCTGATTTTGATCTTACACATAGTTTACGAAAGTAAATTAGATTTTGAGAAAAAACATTAAGTGATACTTGAAGTTGTCCTAGATTTTCAAAAAGACACCTTAACTTTGCATGCGTCGTATTACCCACAAAACATTCAAAATCACAATAAATACACATTTTTTACACAATATTTCCACTTTGGACAAAAATATCCTTCGAATGTGCAATTTCTTAAAAACAAAAAGTGGGACCCATTAATTGATGTAATTGAAGGATGCTTTGGTAATTTCCTATGATGCCGTTTCTTTTAAATTTATTTTACTATACTAAATAATTGTATAAAATAATTATAAATCACGATAATTAATTACTTAAATATTTGAAAGATATAAAAATATAAAAGATCTTATTGACTCTTCAGAGGTGACACATAAGTTGGGACAAATGAAATAATATATATTATTTAAAAATTTCTTAAAAAGTACTATAAATTACAGTAATTAACAGCTAGAAATATTTCAAAGACAAAAAAAATTGATTGAATCTCAA
>NW_006239266.1:94844-95069 GCF_000226075.1 Solanum tuberosum | reverse complement strand
TAGTACTACATAAATTGAGAAAGAAGAAATGACCTCTATTATTTGAAAATGGCATAAAAGTATTACAAATCATACAATACGAATTAACAGTTTAAAATTTTAAAAGACTTTAATGCTTTATACTTATTCTATTTCCACTTTGGACAAAAATATCCTTCGAATGTGCAATTTCTTAAAAACAAAAAGTCGGACCCATTATTGATGTATTGAAGGATGCTTTGGTAA
>NW_006239266.1:18862-94733 GCF_000226075.1 Solanum tuberosum | reverse complement strand
TAAATCACAATAATTATTTACTTAAATATTCAAAAGATATAAAAATATGTAAAAGATCTGATTAACTCTTCAAATTTTATCGGTGACACATAAATTGGACAAATGAAATAATATATATTATTTGAAAATTACTTACAAAGTACAATAATTTACAGTAATTAACAATAGAATATTTTAAAGACAAAAAAAATTGACTGAATCTCGAAATTTTATTAGTACCACATAAATTGAGAAAGAAGAAATAACCTTTATTATTTGAAAATTGCGTAAAAGATATTACAAATCATACAACAATAATTAGCAATTTAGAATGTTAAAAGACATAAATTTTTTTTACCATAGTTAACAATAATTAAAAATTTAAACTATTTTAAATTAATATTAAAGTTTAATTAACTCTTTAATTTTGTCTTTGTCACATAAATTGAAACAAAAAATGATACATATTGGGCCCGTGCTAGCACGGGCTCCGATGTTTAGTATATATATATATATATATGTAAATTATTATACAGCAAATAATTCAATATTCCATGAAAATATTCTTTTTTTTAATGTAACAATTCCTTGGAATATAAAAAAGCTTACAAATGCACCTACGACCTCAGATTGACACCTTTTTTTCTTTCTTAAAGGAATTTATATATTCTATTATTAGGTGTATATCTTCATTATTTTTTTTTTGGGTAATTAAGGGATTTTATTAGGTAGCTATCAATTGTAATAATATTCCCTTTTTAAAATATTACAAATGGCATTTACATCACTTTGAACAAAATCATAGATGCAAGCTTTATGAGCTCAAACTAATCAGTTTCCTCTGTGAGTTGTAGCGCGGTGGTGGGACTGCTTCACCCTCAATTAAAGGTCTCGGGTTCGAGTCTTGATCTTGGATATAGAGAAAATCTTGTTACTCGAATTCGTAGATGCAAATAGTAATAACTTTCCCTAACCCAAATCTTACCTCAATTAAAATTACACAAAAAAGTATTTTTTTCTTACCGTTCAAAATTTAAATGAATTCTTAAAAATAGAAAAGAACTACAAAAGTATTATTAGCTAGAAAATTAAAAGAGCAAAATAGTCATTTGTCACGTATAAGTTATAACTAAGGGCCCTATATATATGTCATGCATCCTTACTAGTTACTACTACTCCTACTTCTTTCTTCTTCCTTTTCTTCTTTACCCCAAAGTGAAATATTAGGGAAAAATCAAGATTTGTTGAGGAGAATGTTGTCTGGTTCGAAATCATTCAATAGAAAAGGTAGTGGCGAATCTAGTCACAGGGTTCAAGGTTGTTAAACCTTATATATGTACGAAAAATAAGTACAATATATGTTTTAGATTTTAAAATGTCTAATTTCTGAACGTCACAGATTAAATCGTTTGATTAATCAATCTGGTGAGTGATTTCGGGACCAGGCTTCATTCCCCTCAACTCTACGAGTTTTTCATCAATATCGTGACATTTAAACACTAGAATCATACATGTTTTTTGTCTATAATTTTGTATATCTTGTGGATATATTTACCCTTGATTTACAATACTAACTAATATCAAGAAATTCTCTCTTTCTCATTCTCAACTTCAATATTATACATTCATACTTCTTCTTCTTCCTCTACTCCAAAGTAAAATATTAGCGAAACACCAAGATTTTGTTGAGGAGAATGATGTCTGGTTCGAAATCATTCTATTGACAAGTCAGTAGCGGATCCAATCATGGGTTTCATGGTCATTGAACCCTATATATATACGAAAATCAAGTACAAAATATATTTTAGCTAGTACCTACGAGTAGCGTCTAAATTTTGGATCTACCACAGGTAGGATTGATCAATCAATTTAATGAGTGATTTCGTACCAGGCTTCATCCCCCTAACTCTAAGAGTTTTTCATCAATATCGACCCATCAAAAAAACTATAATCATACATGTTTTAGAATCATTCATTTACAATATTAATCGTGTCATTTTTTTTGTGTGTTAACACCTAAATCAGGATGATTCAAATCAAATCATTTATTATACTATTTATCATTATGCACTCAATCATCCTTTCCTTAAAAAATAAAATAAAATTCTCTCATGTTATAAAATGAAGATAGGAAATTAAAATTAAGAAGAGTAGAGATAGAAAGACCCTAAGTAGTAGTAGTAGTAACTTTTCTTTATTATTGTATGTTTTTCACTTCTTCGTATTCTTTCATATTACAATTGACCAAATTCAAGGGAGGAATTCTAGACAGATCCAATGGTTTCTGTAATCTAAACAAAAGCTAAGGTGAAATTGAAGAAAATGGAATTCCTTGTATATATAAATTTCTATTGATACTCCTTTTCCTTTTATCTCTTTTCAAAATTTTCCTCTTGATCAATATTTCTTCTCAAGTTTTCCATAATATCTCATAATTTAGGTTTTATAACTCTATTGTAGATATTTGAATTGTTTTTAGCCGAATCCCCACACCCGTATCCATATGCATGGATCTGTATTCCCGAATTTTAAATTTAGATCATAGAGGATCCGACCTCTAGATACGCACCCGTATCAGACACCCGAACCTGAGTCCAAGCAACTTAGATTTCCACAACTTTCATCTTTTAGACGTGCGAGTCTAGAGTCCTTGATAGGCCAACAGTTCGCCTCATACAACTTAGCTGGTCTGACAATCACTTTATAATACTTACCTTTTAAGTCTTGCACATTCTTATCACACAAGACACTTTGCGAGCCTTTATTTCATCGACTTTGCTCCAATACGGTGTGTAACTTCATCATCAATCTCCCAATTTTTTTAGATTATTGACCCAAGATACTTTAAACTTCCTCTCTTGGAGTTGACCTGTGTAACAATCCTCACTTTCACATCTACCTTATGGGTAGCGTCGTTGAACTTTCAGTCTAAGTTCTATTTCTTAGTCCTTCTCACCCTAAACCCTTTAGACTCCAAATTCTGTCTCCAAACCTCCAACTTATCATCAATCCACGACGAGTCTCATCAATCATGTCAGTCACTTTATCTTTTTCGCTCTTTCATCAACATCCATGGTTGGATTTACAAATGCCAACCAACCCTATTGATTTTTGTTATATGGAATGGTTTCTTCTTTGATTCTTAAGATCAAAGGCGGGAATTCTCTCTGGATTCCTATCGGGCTGCTGTTATGTGAACTGTTAGTGACAGGCTGGTTCATTTCACATTTTCTCACAAAAACAATAATCAGTATAAATTTCAAAGCTGTTTTTTTATCCATTAGTGAGTTGTACAAAATTAAGTCTGTGAGACACACTTTTAGCTGATTTTAGAGGATGTAAATAAGTTGCTAACAATCTATAAACCTCACATTAACTTTAAAGGATTCTACTCAATACAAGTAGAGTTAAAGTATTTGATGATATCATAGGTGCTATCTGGTGTTCTGTTTTCTGTTAATATAGTATAATCCAACTCTGTGAATAGTGGTCATGAGTCTTAAGAAGGTGCTCAACGTTCATTTACTTGATGACTGAAGTAATAGGGACGATAATCGTATATGCTGTGACTTTTTAGTCAATACAAGTTGCAGCAAGATGATTTGCCTTTTTATGCAAAGGCCAAAGCATACAAATTGTGTATAAACTAGAGATGGTTTATTTCATCATATGAGACCTTTAAAACACTAGAACCCAAAATAATTTATTGCTGTCTTAGAGTTCTGCTCATTCTGTTTTCAAGAACAGATACTGTACAATAGATTCTCCGCATTTCATGGTGTCTTGTTGTGGTAGATTCCACGGATTTTTGAAATTCTCCATATGTATGTTGTTGCGTAGAGTATTGAAATATGCAGCAAGCGAAAGAAGTTTGGAGTTGTTTGTGCAGGGGGACTTTAGAGTCATGTCCTTATGGTGAAGATAGATTTATTACCTGCAATGTTTGGAAAATACGAATTCCCAATCTTTGTAGATCATAATGCGCACCCCTTCACTTTTCTGATTATTAGTTGTTGTTAGAAAGTAAAAGTAAACTATTTGCCATAATAACCAATCTATGTGCTTTCTAATGTTCATCTTCGACACAATTCATTACTCACTTACCGTTTACATACAGGTTACATCCACGTCCAGAAAGTGATGTTGAATATTTGCATGGTATTCTTGAATCAATTGCTCGCATTGAGGTAGTTTGGTGGCATGTTCCTCCTAATCTAACTAACATCTTGCTTCTATTTAGGACTTGCTAATACTGACATTATGACATTTAGGCAAAGGGATACAAGTTACTGAAGGATCTAGGGGCCACCCCTGTTGAAGAAGTGATCACTTCTGGAGGAGGTTCTAAAAACCAAAAATGGATAAAGATACGGGAGAGGGTACTCGGTTTGCCTGTGTGCAAGGCAGACCAGACTGAAGCTGCCTATGGAGCTGCATTATTGGCAATGAAGGGTGCTTGTGAAAATGCAACATCTGATTAGAAAAGTATAATGTTACTGGTGTTAGAGCTTATCTAGTAATGATTATGCTATACATTTATGCAATATTCCAATTTAGTAGTGTCTGTAAGGAGCTTCTCAACGCAAATTGTCTATTTGAAGGAAATTTCCAAAACAAGTAGTATCAATTTATTTTGTGTTGTTGTGTGTGTGTGTGAGGGGGGTAGGGGAGGAATAGTGAATGTGAAATGCTTTCAAACTTCTCTTTTTTCACTCTCCCTAACCAAACAATAGTAGAAACGAAATAGGTTAAAAGATAAATGCACTTAAACTATGTGAAATTGAACAAAAATGTGTTTCATTAATAGTTTGATCTAAAAATACCCCTATTTGCTAATAGTTTGATTAAAAAAAAAGACCCTTTCTTAATAAATATATCATTGTTATAAAATGAAGATAATAAATTGAAATTAAGAAGAGTAGAGATAGAGAAAAACAAAATAATAATAGTAGTAACTTTCCTTTATTATCGAATGTTTTTACTTCTTGTTGTTATTTCATATTACAAGAGGAGATATATATATAGAGGTTGTAAAATTTGGGCACAAAGAAACTTGGTGACAAAGTTTGCTTGGGCACAACGTTACTTGGCCACAAAGTTACTTGGCCACAAAGTTTATTTGGACACAAAGTATATTGTGTGGACATCCATTTTACAACACTCCCCCTTGGATGTCCATGTAAAAGAAAAAAATTAGTGAAAGAAAAAGTATAGTAATACGCTTTATTTGATGCCTCATTAAAAATCTTTACCAGGAAAATCCAGTGAGATAAATTCTGGTTAAGGGAAAAAGAGTGCTGCGCTGCCGATCTTGTAACTCAGCTGCCGATAAAATCTAGCGCATATTTACTCCCCCTGATGAAACCATTACTTAATATCTTGAAGATGACGTATTCCGATCTTGTAACTCAGCTTCTCAAAGGTTGAAATTGGAAATGTCTTGGTGAATACGAATTGTTGAACATTTGTTTCATCTTCTTTTTGAAGATCATGAGTAAGAAAAAAGAACTTCGATGAAATATATTTTGGTTAGTCTCCTTTGATGTGTCCTTCTCTTAGTTGAGCACATGCAACATTGTCTTCATATAATGTTGTTGGAATATCTCCTTTCAAAGGAAGATCACATATTTTCTGGATATGTTTATAGATCTCATCCAAATATATTTTGACAATTACTCAATTTGTGATCTTGTTGGTTTAGACAAATTTCTCATTTGAATTTTTAGTAGCAACAACCAAACACTGAAAGATACTTTCACTTGTATAATAATGAAATTGACTGTCTTGTGGAATGATTTGATATGATAGTATTCCAACATGAAAAGAAATAACTTTCTTCAGGTCAAACTTCATAATCTCCTGCAATTTCACAGTCAATAAATCTTGACACAATTGATCTAATAATTTATATCGATATTTGATTCACTCTAATATCTCCACTGATAAGAGTGATGTTATGTTCTGCATGCTTATTAATAAAATTATTTACCACGAATAAGAATAGCCGGATACATAAGTGCACCAATTGCACTATGACATGGTATTTTCTAACCATTTTAATGAGATTGAAATTGATCTTTATGTTATGCAATCTTACAATTATTGGGGTACTATTCAATGGAATCGCTTTACAACCTTTTAAATCCTTCAGGAATTTTCATATAATATTTATATTCTAGCTACATATGATAATAATTCATCATGCGTATTAATTCAAGTTTTTCATATATTGTCAGACTAATAGAAACCTCATTGCGTCCACCTTAAGAGAATAAATTTCCATATAATAATGTCAGGACTTTTGCGATTTTTTTTATTTTCCAATGCACAAGTCGTACTTTATATTTTACGATTTTACTTATCGCACAATAATTCATTTGTACCCCACTGACATTATATTTTGATATATGGACAATATAAGCCCAAAACATCACTTTTCCAAGTGAATAAAAATATACTTGAATTGTATTTTCTTTGGCCAATCATTTATCTGTCCACATTGTTTGACATATTTAAAATCAAGATCCTCATTGTCATTTATAATTTTGAGCGCTATATTATATTAAAAATATCGTCGACGGTTATTTGATATCGATTCTAATATGACATAACTTGTCGAGCTCTCTTTATTTTTCATCATTTCAGGTACCTGATCATTTGCCAAGGTTTTATGAATTGTTATGTCATGGTGCTTTTTCTAAACCACTTGCCTCATTATTATGACCATCTTAATCATTTGCTCCTCTTCTTTTTCAAGAAGTTTTATCTTTTGAATCGATTTATCTATCACGCTTTTGGCGTGCCATAAATTATGTCCTTCAAGGACCTTTTATTGGAGCATTTATAACTGGATTATAACATATGGTCAGTGAATATGCCTGACAATTGACTTAAATTATATTTTCAACGAGGATCTTATCAATGATATGTCATTATGTATAACTTATTTTCCAGTTGCTTATCATCTCCCCCTAATGTTAGAGAATCTAATATTCACCCAACTTTATTTGGGAACTCATCTTTGTGCATTGTGTAGTGGTGGTGCAATTGAATAATATATTTCACATTTAAATTTTATAGATGAGAATGATTTGGTTCCTGACCCTGAATCAATTGTGATAGGAAAATCTTGTTGGCTTAATACGTACAAGTGTTGCTACATTTTAAATAACACATCTAATACTAAATTTATTTTGATAGTTTTGTTCTCATAACCAATGGTTTAGCTATAATTGAAGGCATATAATTTCTGCTTAAACCATTTGGTATAAATCAGCATCATCAATATAATTTTATAATTGGAAATGTGCTTTTGATTTAACAATTCGAGCAAATAACCTTTACGAAAATCAAATTGCAGGTTGATTACAAAGCACATGTGACCATAGTATAAATGCATCTATTAAAATCATATAATAGTAAATGGTCCACATGGTAGATGAACGGACCCATATTCACCTTTTTATACATTTCAAAATTTCAGGAGATACAATCTCAACCTTAGCTGGTACAACGATAAATTTATCATGAGATCAAACAACACAAGAGAATTCTTGAAGAATTTATTATTTCTTCAATATATAACCACATGAATTCTCATTTACTTTTGTAATATATATTTGTTAAATTAGGTCTTAGGCCTAACTCACACCCCAAAAGCTAGCTCTAAGGGAGGAGGATTGCCCAAGGCTTATAAGGAGTCCATCCATCTCATTAACCACCAATGTGGGACTTTTGTCATTCTTTAACAATATTTGAACCGGGATGGTCGTCAACGGGTCATGCCAACTGATGTTTATTTCAATAAACTTCTACTTTATTTTGCATGTGATTCCACCATCATGCCCATACTTAGTTACCACAAACAATATGAAAAATAGGTAATCTTTCACATAAATATTTATAATCCACTTTGATTGTAGTAATATGAAGATCTTAAATCTTTCCACATTATATAGTCTCAATATTTTTTTCTTTGACTATTTCTTTGAAACATAAAAAGTTTCTTTCGAAACTTACTACAATTCCAATATCATGAGTAATTTTATTTCTTTGAGTAGTAGCACAGTAGCTCACCAAAGCACACAATTAACATTGGATACTACCACATACTTCATAACATTGTTTGTGTGGTAAACATCTCTTTCAAGGAGAAATTTATTTCATTATTCTCATGGTCAAAATCATTACAAGCAAAACTTGTTTCTTGATTTACTTTTGTAATTCGTATCTCCTCCCTTTTTATTTAATATCTGACAAAATATTTTTGGCATACATAGATACATAACTAATAACATATTTTTTGTGGCAAAAAATCATTTCCTTCTTTTGCCCTTTCGGTAGTTCATAATAAAACATACCATAATATTTGTGATGTACTAAAAGTACTTGACCAGTGAACATTCATACCAAAATAAATTTCTTTATTTCTCTCTAACCTCCCATAGGAGTGAGTTGTGGTATTTATTAAATCATACTCCCTCCGATTAAAAAAGAATGGTCTGCTTTCCTTTTTAGTCAGTTTCAAAAGAATGACCTTTTTCTCTTTTTGGTAACATTTTAATTTCAGCTTTTCACATAGCATGTTTAAGGCCACAAGATTAAAGGACAATTTTGTACATTTGACATAACTTTAATTTAGAACCACAAGATTCAAAAATCTTCTTTATTTTCTTAAACTCCATGCCAAGTCAAAGTACACCATTCTTTGTGAAACGAAGGGAGTATATTAGTATGTCCTTATTTATAATTTTCATCATCTCTTGACACATTCATTTTCAAGAACGGTCCGCTTTTCATGAAACTTATCACAAGTCACATTCTCTTCAAGGAATTGACCGTAATCATATATACATGCTTCATAATTATTCCTTCCATTAGAAGTTTAATGTCATGCTTTGAAATTTATCATATTCATATGACATACCTTGAAATCACTTTTGAAAGTCAAGTGTATCACCACTTTTTCATCATTTTCTTTGATGGAGGATTTATAAACTTATCAAATTATTAGGTCGCATAACAAACATGTTTTTAATGACCTTTCATATCATTTGATGACAAAAATTACCTTCACTCTTTGAAAGACCATTTTGAGAACCCACAATGTTCTTTCTTTTATAATTTTCACTATGATGCGTATTATTATTTTGTCCATTCACGTTCATATTCATATGTCCAATCATAAAATAATCTTGTCATCTTTCATACTTTTATTGTATTGCTATCACATTCACTTAAAAGAATGGAGCATATTCAGTGGAACAGACTTCACAATTTTTATTTTAATCAAGAGCATATCGATTTGCTCAGTCATCATTATATATCAATATATTGCATGAAGACTTTAACCCAACGTCTTATTCATATAAAGACGTGTTAGGTCAAAATGCGAAGGGACTTGAACCCAAAATCTTATTATCATGATGCATCGAGACTTTAATAGATGTCTTACCCTCGATCAACAATGTCATAGGCCAAACCAACATAATTTTCAGATTTAACATCAAATATCATGGATAAGAAAGGAGAATATAATCATTTAGCATAAATTAAAAATATTCACGTAACTTTGCTTTCATGTTTATCCAAAATAAAATAACCATGTAAATCAATTGAGTGAGTAATTAAACTCCAAAGAGATAGTGCAGAGATTTACTTTATCAATGGATTAGGAAATATATGCAATCATATTGAGTTCACATATCCGTTAACTTTGAATGTAATACATTTCATAACTTTACATGATAACTTAATTTTTCAATCAAAATATATTAGAATTCACACTCGAGTACTTAAATATCACCTCGTGATTATATATACGCATAAGTGAATTAATTAGTTTCAAGAAAACATGAAATATAATCATTCTCATGAGTTCTACTAAAGTTCATGTGAGTTACATTTATAATAATTATTATTCAGATTATAATTTTATATTGAGATGCAGTGCAAAAAAGTAGATACCACACATACTATGAAAATGTATAGGTATTTAACGCACCACAAATAACATAAAAGATTCATAGAATATAATTTTATTTTCAAGGTCATCGAACATGCTTCCATTTACAAAATTTTTGTTTCAATGTTATAATTTACACACATAATTTATTTATTTATTTTACAAAGAATAAAATTTCAAGATGGATCAGAAACTCTCTGTCACAATTATCTAACCCCCTTTATTTATTTTTTAATACTTTACTAATTTCAAATACCTAACTCTACTATGAATTGAAATATGTGTAGAACATGACCTTCCCTGTAATAAACTATAACATGAAGAATAATTCACAGTATACATGTTAACTGTGATATTTCTTTAAAGTGTTAATTAAGTAACTTACAATGCCATTTCTTGTAATATATAAGTATCCAAATTGAAAGTTTGCAGTTCGTATTACAAATAAGATATTGGAGGAAAGATAAGTAGAAAATCATCATACCTTAGCTTGTGTATAGAAGAATAAAGTCGTGCTGATAACGTGTTATGAAATGAAGATAAGAAATTGAAATTAAGAAGAGTAGAGATAGAAAGACCCAAAGTAATAGTAGCAGTATTCCTTTATTATTGTATGTATTTCACTTCTTCGTATTCTTTCATATTACAAGAGGAGATATATATAGGTTATAAAACTTGGGCACAAAGTATTTTACTTGGACACAAAGTATTTTGTCTGGACATCCATTTTACAAAAGTCCGGAGCTTAAAGGGCAAAAAAAATTGACAAAAATTTCAAAAAGGGCACATCAAATATTTTTCTAACCAAAAGGGCAAAATTGCTACTGACATAGCGATTTTGTTTGATGCCGTTAACAAATCAAAATCGCTACTGATGTCAGCGATTTTGTCCAACTTTTTTTTCTCCAGAAAATCGCTGCACGTGCACCATTTTTGCAATTTTAAAAATAAATAAATTAAAATCACTGTTATGACAATGTTTTTATAGGAACAAATTTATTTTCTTTTTTCGAAAAATTGCTGCCTTGATTTTGGTAGAAATTCTTTTTCTTTTGATTTTTTTTTTTTTAAAATCTGTCAACTAGTCAATATCTAATTGTAAAATAAAATAAAATTCAAATCGCTACCTTGGCAGTGATTTTGGTAGATTTTTTTTTTGTTTTTTCAGAAAATCGCTGCCCGTGCAGCGTTTTTGTGATTTTCTTTAAAAAAATAAATAAAAATTACTGCTATGGCAGCGTTTTTATAAAAATAAATTTATTTTACTTTTTTGGAAATCGCTGTTGTTGCAGTGTTATTTTAAATTTCGTGGAATTTTTTTTTATTTATAAATATCGCTGCCAATTATATTTTTTAAAATCGTATTAAATTTATATATTTTCACTAACAAGCAGCGAAATTTCCTTCCAAATTTCTTTTTTTAATTGTTCAAACATTCATATGTCATAATAAAAAAAAATCCAACTCACATGCATGACTAAAAAATAGAAAAAGTTCACGTGTTTCATTTCAAATTTTCTTATAAATTGGTTGAAGACGTAGAAGATTCGGACAACTCAGAAGAATAATTTTTATGTATCTTTATTTGAAAGGCTAAAGATTTTTATGTAATAAATCAGATTTTTATGTGTGTTAAAATTTGTTGTTTCGTGTAAATTTAAACAAAGAGTTTGAAATTTATTGTTATTGAAGTGAGATTCTCCTCTTTATTTTCAACATTTGCAGGATGTTTCTTTTCCTTTAAGTTATGTCAAATCAATACTTTTTATGTTAGGTCAAATCAATACTTTTTAAGTTAGGTCAAATCAATTATATAATTATAATATAAATGTAGTGTATTTACAAAATAGTAAATTATCTTTTTACTTTTTAACTCACTTGAAAGATTAATTTAATCAATATATTTAAAATGCAATAAGACATTAAATTCATGTCAACAAGTATTTAAAAACGATACATTATAATATTAATAACAAGACAGAAAAATTGCATTCATCTTAAAAACGTAGACAATATATTTAAAATCGAGTATGACATCGTGCCTTTGTGTGACTTTTTTCCTTACAAACACTGCATTCTCTGGCCATGCGAGCCGGAGCTATATAGATATTATTCTTAAATCAGCTTCTTACTTGCATACCACATGTCCGCAAATCAAAAAGAATTTTTTACTCTCTATTTCTTCAACGGCAATTTCACCGATAACGGCTAATTTTGACGTTGCTCAGGATGAGCTTCAACATTAATCGATCTGCTCCGTCGGCAAACAGACCGCCAGACCCACCTGACTTTAACAACTTCCCCCCTCTTGCTACAAACTCCCAAATCTTTAACAACATCAATAAGACACAATTTACCCAGATCCAAAGTCCCACTTCTGGTAATATGCATTATAAAGGTGCTTTGGGAGGAAGAGTTCAGGGTTATGAGAAGAACAAGATTAAACTCCTACCAAGGAAGCATGAGATCCTCAAAGGGAAACCAGTGGTCACTTTCACTAAAGAAGAACATGATATGCTTGCAGACACATGTAGGTGGACGCTGATAGGGATGTTTGAACGAAGCAGACCTCAAATCGACCAAATTCGGGCTGACTTTGCCAAAATTGTCCCTACAAAAGGACATGTTAAAATTGGGGCAAAAGATAAAAAACATGTCTTCATCGATGTGGAAAATGAAGAAGACTACAACACCATAATTTCTTACAATTTCATCCAGTTGGGAGAAGATAACAATATGGCAATTCAAAGATGGACCACTGATTTTAAGCCTAATGCTTCATCTACTCTTGCTCCAGTGTGGATTAATCTTCCGGACCTCCCGTGGCATTATTATGAATGGGCCGCTTTGTGTCGTATAGTTGAACCAATTGGTAAACCCATTGTAATGGACAAAGCCACCCAATCCAAGACCCGACCAACCACGGCCAAACTCCGTGTGGAAATTGATCTTCTGAAACCTCTACTCACCAATATTCAAGTGGTCATAAAGAATTTCGAAGGACAAGTCGATACCTTTAACCAAAAGATTGAATACGAAACACTGCCTACCTTTTGTCAATTTTGCAGAACCCAAGATCACTCCCAATATAAATGCAAGAGAACTATTCTTGGCCCTCAAGGAGGAAACCAAATTAACAGACAAGCAGACTACGAGAAACTTCAAAGCCAAATGGAAATCAGAAAGCGGTATCAACCCAACAAAAGGGAAATGCAAGCTATCCATGTGGAAGCCACAGCCTCGGGGAGCAACAAGCAGGGACTTGTACAACAAGGGAAAGAACAGAGGTTGATGAACACTGCTGTAAACATGGAAGATATAGAAAATACACAAACTGAAGCATGGAAAAATGTAGAAAATAAGAAGAATAGAAGGAAAATCAATGACAAGAGACTCATATCATCTACGTCCTCAGGCGACAATGTGGAAAAGAAAGATACTACAGGGGTCAGCATATGCGATAAACAGATTAGCAACGCCTTCAACAAACTAACTGACTTAGACATGGAGGTGAATATGGACATAAAAGAATGGGGATCTGGAGAAGGACAAAACCAAAACAAGTTGCAGATCACTATTCCTGAAGCTGAGAATACCAGATGGGACAAAGCTCAAGCCATTAAGACAAAGGAAAAACAGAGCGAGAAAACTATAAGACATCGTCATAACCTCAGAATCAGACACACCATAAAAGATAACCAAACCTCTCAAGAGAATGTGGTGAAACATGTTCAAGAAAATGATGAATGCTCAAAACCCAATGCAGGCAATCCCATAAAAAATCTCCTAGGCAAAAAGCAAAGGTTTGAAAGCAAAATCACCATACCTACTAAAGTGTTTTTGGAAGGAAAATGGCAGCATAATAAAGTTGATAAGACCGTAGCTTGGATCCCTATCAATCTACCTAGTGGGGCGACCCACACGAAAGATGATGATATAAGAGAACAAGTGTTGGAACCAGATCCACCGGATGCAATAAAGGAACAACCGCAGGATCAGATCATGACCCTAGGAGACAAGCCAAAACAACCACAAGAGATGACTAAAAAATACCATGAAGATGATATGGAAACCTCTATTTCTGATGATGAACTCACAAGAGAAAGCACCAGTGGGAAGCAGACAGACATGAATCATAGTAAGATAAACCAAGTGTAACATAAAATAGCCCAGTATAACAATCTATCCCCAAGAAATCAAGACCAAATTGGAGGAAGTCAATTCTTCAGTAACTCCACTCAATTATTCTCTATGGAGGAGCAAAACAACCCCAATCCTACTGTTTCTGATGGTTAAGATCATCTCCTAGAATATCAGAGGTATAGGGTCCAAAGGTTCTATTGAGAGACTCCAAACTCTCAAAAACTAGTATCAGCTTCCTCTTATCTGCTTCCAAGAACCGAAGGTAGACAATAGTAAGATTGACAAATTCAAAAGGAAAATGGGTATGAATCAAGCTTTCTACAATTGTTCCAACAAAATTTGGCTTATGTGGACCAACGACATTAACATTACCATCCTCCAAGATTAGGAACAACATGTCCATATTAAAGTGGATCATAACAACTGCACTTCTTTCTATCTCTCGGTTGTTTATGCAAAATGCTCGGAAGTACTGAGGAGAGAATTGTGGGCTGATATTAGAACTATGGCAGCCAATATGATCCGTGGGGAGTCATTGGCGATTTTAATGTTATTTCTACCAGAAAGGAAAAAATTGGAGGTAGACCTCACAGGTTGGAGGAAAGCACATATTTTATTGATTGTTTAAATGAGTGTGGGCTATAGGATGTTGGTTTCACAGGCCCGAAAGTTACGTGGTGCGATCATAGAGATCCTCCTCATACCATCTGGAAGAGACTTGATAGGCTTGTCTATAACGATAGTTGGTTTGACAACCTTAATAACACCTATGTTATCCACCTCTCTAGAACCTGCTCAGATCATGCTCCTCTGCTCGTAGATCTTTTACAGGACCAATCTCAAGGTATTAAATATTTCAAGTTTTTAAACTTTTGGGCCGACCACCCTAATTTTCTACAGACAGTACGGAATAGCTGGAATATCACCATCCAAGGCAACCCTCTTTACATTCTTCAACAGAAAATCAAGAACACCACTAAAACTCTTAGTGGATGGTCGAGAGAGACGTTTGGGGACATTTATGAAGAACCTAAGAGGTTGGAAAAACTTATCAGAGACTTAGAGGAGAAATGTATTATCGATAATTCTCCTGAGAACAGATGTGAACTCTCCAAGCATAAAGCTATTTTTACCAGATATCTTAAGATTCAGGATTCCATTCTAAGCCAAAAAGCTATAGTTAAATGGTTCAATGAAGAAGATGCTAACACAACCTATTTCCATGCTACCATTAAAGATAAAAGAAAGAGGTTGAATATCAGAAGAATCCAAGATGATAATAATAACTGGCTGGAAGACACTGATGCTATAGCGAATGGAGCGGTGAATTACTATCGGAACCTGTTTGCTCAAGATTCTACCAATACTGATTTCAGTTCCCTAGATTGTGTTGATAGTTGCATCACGGAGCAAGATAACCTTATGATTAATGCCTTCCCTGAGCTTAAGGAAGTGACGGATACTGTTTTCTCTATTGATCCTAACAGCTCGCCAGGGCCTGATGGATTGAGTGGAATGTTCTACCATAAGTGTTGGAGTATTATTTCTCTCGATGTCCATAATGCTATAATTTCTTTTTTCAAAGGAGCCACCCTCACCAAGTTCTATACCCACACCTGCATTGTTATGATTCCCAAGATTGATCACCCTCAAAGCTTTTCAGATCTTAGACCCATTAGCCTTTGTAATGTGTTTTCTAAAATTATTTCCAAAATCCTTAACAATAGACTTTCTAGTATCCTTCCTAGGATCATCTCCAAGAACCAAAGTGGTTTCATAAAGGGAAGATCTATCTCAGAAAACATTTTGCTGGCTCAAGAAATCATCAGTGATATCAACAAACCTAATAGGGGTGGCAATGTGGTGATGAAACTCGACATGACAAAAGCTTACAATATAGTGTCTTGGGAATACTTGAAGAGGATCCTTCGGAAACTAGGCTTTGGAGAACAGTGGACCAACCTGATTCATAATTACATATCTCACAATTGGTACTCTGTTCTAGTTAACGGGAAAATACATGGATTCTTTCAGTCAGAGAGGGGTCTAAGACAAGAGGATCCACTATCTCCATCTCTTTTTATTCTTACTGCTGAATTTCTTTCTAAATTGATTAATAATTTGTACAATTATGTTGGGTACACCTCTTTTTATATGAATAACCGTTGTCCTAATGTGAATCATCTATCCTTTGCAGATGATACCATTCTTTCTGCAACGGAAGCATAAGTAGCATGAGAAGGGTCCTCAATACCTTAGCCATCTATGAAAAGGTGTCTGGGCATGATAAAAAGTATAATTTTTTTTAAAATAAATTATTTTATCCACTTTAACATCTTTTGTACTTTGTTAAATATAAGAATTAACAGTGAAATGTGTTAACAAAGTGAATTACAAATTCTTTTTTATTTCTTTTTAAATTTTAGTTTCAAGCATTACTCTAAGCATATTCTGACATTGAGGGTGCAATACCAAAAATTCCCCATTAAATACTTAGGGTGCCCTCTAACCACAGGGAAGAAAAAATTGAGTATTATTTTGACATTGTGAACAACATCATTGGTAAGATCAGGGGTTGGCATACTAAACTAATTTCAATGGGAGGTAGAGCTATCCTCATTAAACACGTGCTCCTGGCACTACCTGTCCATCTTTTAATTGCTGTTAATCCACCGAAAGGTACGTTGGATCTTATAGAAAAATTTGTGGCTAGATTCCTCTGGTCAGGGCAGGAAAATACTGGAAGATACCATTGGGCATCATGGAAAAGTCTATGCTATCCTTATATTGAAGGAGGAGCTAACTTTAGAAGCATCACCGATTCTAGCAAAGCTTTTAGAGCTAAACAGTGGTGGAATATCAGAACTTCCAAATCCCTTTGGAGCTCTTTTATGTTAGCCAAATATTGTCATAATTCTCACCCTTCAAATGCTTCTTGGAAAAAAGGAGATTCGCAGAATTGGAAAGCGATCTGCGACATCAAAGATGAGATGGAGTCTCATATAGAGTGGAAAATTAGCAAAGGAGAGGTCTCTTTTTGGTATGATAAGTGGTGCTCATGGGGGCCTATCTACAAGCACATGCCAGTGGACTTTACCCCTCCAGGCGTAAACCTTAGAGAAGTCCTCAATAGAAGAACTTGGAATTGGGATATCCTCACCTCCAAGCCTACTAATGAGATCAGGGACAAACTCTACTCCATAGGTATTACGTTAGATGAAAACAAGAAGGACAGGGCCATCTGGAAACTATCCAACTCAGGGCAATTCTCCTCTGCGTCTACTTGGGATAACTTAAGGCAAAAAAAAGAGGTCAACAACTTTTATGGCAAACTTTGGAGAAAAGAAATTCCTTTTAAAATGGCTTTTCTAGTGTGAAGAGCCGTTAATAATAAGCTCTCAACTGATGAACGAGTGGCACGGATGGGCATTACCCTCGAACCCAAATGTTACTGCTGCACTACTTCTCATGCTAGAATTGATTTAGAAGATGTGCAACACCTCTTTTGTAAAGGTGACTTCGCAAAGAGTATCTGGAGATACTTTGCTGGTCTGCTGAGCATATGAATCAATGAAAATAATCTCAAAATGATCCTCCTTAGCTGGTGGAATTACAAATCCATTAATCCTATCTCCGACTACATCGTTAAAATTCTTCCTCAAGTTATTTGTTGGGAACTTTGGAGATCAAGATGTTGTAATAAGTTTGAAGGAACTAGACCCTCTAGATACAGAACCAACTCTAATATTGTTAACTTCATTTTGCAGGTGACCCAGAAACAATTCAATAAAATAAATATTGGGGAACTTGGAGGAGCATATGCAAAGCTAGTGAAGCAAATATCCAACAAATGACTAGCACACCGATAACATGGATCAAACCCCCTCCGCTACGAGTAAAATTAAACAGTGATGGTAGTTGCTCTAACGGTCAAAGTGGAGGTGGGGGAATAATAAGAGACCAAAAGGGAGACTTCATCTTTGCCTACTCCATCCCCCTGGGCAATGGTACGAGCAACATGGCGGAAGCAAAAGCATTACTTAATGGTCTTCAATGGTGCGCTAGCAAAGGCATAGAGATGGCTATTGGAGAAACAGACTCCTTACTTTTATCCAAAACTGTAAAAAGAGAGTGAAAACCCCCTTGAAAAATCAACAACCAGGTACAGGAGATTCAAAAGATGATTGAGGACCATAAATTTAGTATCGTCCACTGTTTTAGAGAGGCTAACAAGCCAGCTGATGCATTAGCCTCGCTAAGTCACAAAATTGAGGAAATCAAGGTCTTCACCCTCTTCTCTAATCTCCCCAACAACATTCGAGGGCTAATAAATATGGACAAATAGAGTCTCCCATCCATTAGACAGATTAAAATTAAACCTTCTCATTTTGTGTATGATCCACCTTGAATTGTGTATAATTTCCTTATTTTGTTAGTCTCTAGAGCTCTAGTCTCTTCTCAATAATCATGTACAAAGTTTGGAATTCCAAACTCAAAATTGTAACTTTTTGCACATCAATGATCAAATGAGACATTAAAAAAGAAAAAGAATATATGAGCCAATTTAAACCCAAAAAAAAAAAAAAAAACATGTTCGCAAATACTCAGTATTTACAATTAAATTAAAAGGAGTTGGCAACCAATACATTTCATCACCCACTGGGGTAAATGTCTCAGTGTATGTTTGTTTGTAATATTTTGTACTGTAGAATTTACTTACATATGACTTTGGCTCGATTCCGCGAAGTCCACAAAAATTAATGGCATGCGAGCAAGGCATATGATAATTTCTCCATTTTCCACAAGAACATTTCTTACCTTTTGCAGTAACCTTGTGGACATTTCCACCTTTACCATCATGAGCAAAAGTAAGAATTTCAAATACTTCATCATCAGTGTTGTAAGTCATCATATTTGTGTGCCCTTGAACTTTTTGATAATAATCATTAATTTTTTTTATCTATTGCAAGAGGCCACGACATATTATTTTGAAGTAATACGATTGCAAAGTTGTTTCTTTCGATAAAACAATCAACAAGAGTTTTGAACATCATTTGAACCATGGCAGTCACAGGATGCCCCCGAGCTTTTTTCAATAAACTATTATATGGCTCAGACACATTTGTCATCATAGCACCCCATCTACGACCACCATCCTTATACATTGTCCATTTTTCCAAAGGAAATTCATTTAACCATTCATATGCTGCAGGAGACAATATTTTAATTTGTTGCATCTGTTGCACAAACTTTTTCTTCTAGTGCTCTGTAGCAGCTAACCACATTAATTTCTCGAGTTCACTATTAACAAATTTTTATTAAAATTTGCTTTTAAGTGTCGAACACAAAATCTATGGTTTGTGTTGGGTGAACTTAACCAATCATAAGATTGAATACATTGCAAAATTCCTTGATGATAGTCAGAAATGAGACCAATTCCTTGTCGTTCACAAACAACATGTGTTCATAGTAACTTGAGAAATCACGACCAAGACTCAAAACTCTCACGTGCAACTAAAGCATATGCAAGTGGAAAAATATTTCCATTAGCATCAATCCCAACCGCAATTAGCAGTTTCATATCATACAAACCATAAAGATGTGTGCCGTCGATGGAAATGACCGGCCTACAACTTTTGAAACCATCAATGCTCTGCTTAAAAGCCCAAAAAAGAAATTTAAAGATTTGCTCACCTTGCATTGTTGTAGAATGATGCTCCCACTCAATAATAGTGTCTGGATTGAATAATTGTAATGCAACCATGTATCAAGGTAATGCCTTAAATGAACTTTCAAAATCACCATAAACCATTTAAAATGTTTTTCTCTGACCTTTTTGTGTTTTTCTATAACTAGGAGTATAGTGATGCTTTCATTTGATGATTTCACGGATCATCTTAATATTTTTGTCTGGATTTTGCATAACATACGGTATCAATGAAGTGACAATCATGTTACTATTCAAATTGAAATGATCCTCCTTATAATTATCTGTAAGACAAGTATGCGGTTCAATCATTTTTCCTACCTTCCATATACCACTTGAAATCTCTCTAAAGTGAATCATCCAATTACACCCCAACTCATGACGCTTGCAAATAACTCTCCAACTTTTACTCTTGGATTGATCACAAAGAATTATTTTTTTTATTGCAAGACTATATGCTCTTACGACAGATTTCATTTGCTTCTTATTCATAAATAACATACCTAGTTGCATATACAAATTAGATTAATCAATAAAAAATAAATAAATAACTATAAAATATTTAGTTTGCAACAATCGAACCTGATCGGATATATTTAGGATTGCTTAGATTCCAAAAGTGTCGTTCGGATAGAACCATCATCTCTTGTATAGATAAAATCTTCTGCACTTTCTTCTGTGTGATCTAAGTGTGGAATCATTGTAGAATGATGATTAACACTTTGATCTTCAACGGGTGCATTAGATGCATCATCCACATCATCCACATCATCATCATCATCATCATCATCCTCATACGTTTCATCATTGTCTGTTAATTCATGCTCCAAATGTTCATCACTAAGCAACTCACCAACTCGTTCATCACCCATAATATTATTATTCACAATTTGTGTACAATAATTCACTGTATCTTGAAGTTGGTCACATCTATAAAATATAATAATATAAATATATTGCATATTAAAAAATTTTAATTTTAATAAATAAAAAAACATTACATTTTTTACCTATTAGTTGACTCTGATAGAAAAGAATTTAAGTGCATGGAAGCATGGCTAGACTCTCCCATATAGTAATCTGCCACACTCCAATTCAAATAATGATCATGAATATATGAGAAAATTTTTATTTATGATATCGATGTGTCAGAAGCGATATATTTTTTTAAAAAAAAGTTATAGGGAAATTTCGCTGCCCTGGCAGCGATTTCAAAAATTAGATATTCACTAGTTGATAGAATTTTTTTTCTAAAACAAATTCCACCAAAATCGCTGTTAAGGCAGTAATTTTGATTTTTTTTTTTTTTTACAATTAGAGAAAAAGAAATTCCACCAAAATCATTGTCAGGACAGCGAATTTTTTTTTTTTAAAAAAATAGTTCCACCAAGCAATTTTTTTAAAAAACAAAAATTACACAAAATTTATAATAACACTGCAACAGCAGTGATTTAAAAAAAATTTATCGAAAATCGCTACCAAGACAGCAATTTCCAAAAAAATAAATTTGTTTTTATAATAACGCTGCCATAGCAGCAATTTTAATTAATTTTGTTTTTTAAAATCGTAAAAACGCTACATGAGCAGCGATTTTCTGAAAAAAAAAGTAAAAAAATTCCACCAAAATCGCTTCCATAGGAAAGAATTTTTTTTCTTTACAATTAGATATTGACTAATTGACAAAAATAATTTAAAAAAAAAACAAAAGAAAATAAATTTCTACCATTTTTTTTTAAAAAAAAATAGTTCCACCAAAATCGCTACCATCTGTTAACGGCGTCAAACAAAATCACTACGTCAGTAGCGATTTTGCCCTTTTGGTTAGAAAAAATTTAATGTGCCCTTTTGAAATTTTGGTTAATATTTTTTGCCCTTTAGGCTTCGTGTGGTGTCCAGCCCCATTATTCAATTATTGTTTTCTCAACATTTGTTGCACCATTATTCAATTATTGCTTTTCAACAATTGTTGCATGCAATTGTCAATGGTTGGCAGCAAATGTTGAGAAACACAACTTTCGGTGGGTGTTGAATTTTGTTGTTGCAAATTTCTTCTATAAAAGGAGTTTATTAGCTCATTTGTAAAAGACCAATTCACAGAGAAAGAAAAATATAGAGAGCTATGAGGTTTCCATAGACTATACGAGAAAAATAGTCTGTGAAGAAAAATAGAGTGTGAGCGATATTTTAATAAGATGAAAAATTAAAAGAGTATTATTCCTTTTGAGTGTGTAGTAGTCACTTTGAGTATTGTATTCGTGACTATACTGTGTAAAATTCCTTACTATAGTGATATCAGTTGCTCCTCTTGGCCCGTGGTTTTTCCCTTATTTAGAAGGGTTTCCACGTAAAATTCTTGGTGTTATTATTTTCCCATTTTATTTCTATCATTTGACCATATATATTTTTGTGTTAGTTCGCATTTTCCCAACAAACTGGTATCAGAGCCAAGATTTTATCTGAATATGCTTTATGGTTGTTGCATAGTCTGAACTTCTACATCAGAAAAGATTTACTTTGGTTTGCAATATCTATATTTTTTTGGGATAAACAATGGAAGCCAACACAAGTATAATGGTTACTTTAAATGGTGTTAATTATGCCATTTGAAAGGGAAAAATGGAAGATCTGCTTTATGTCAAAAAAAACTATCAACCAGTCTTTACCACTATAAAGCCTGATAATAAAACAGATGAATAGTGGAATTTGTTGCATAGACAGGTTTGTGGATTCATTAGGCAACGGGTTGACGATAATGTGTTGAACCATATTTCTGGGGAGACACATGCTCGAACCCTATGGGAGCATCTTGAAAGTTTGTATGCTCAGAAAACTGACAACAATAAAATGTTCTTAATAAAGCAGATGTTGAGTTTAAAGTATCATGAAGGTTCTCCGATGACAGACCATCTGAATAATTTTTAGGGGATCATGAACCAGTTATCTGCTATGAGCATTAAATTTGATGAAGAAATTCAAGGCTTGCTTCTACTTGGTTCCCTACCAGACTCTTGGGAAACATTTAGAACTTCATTGTCAAATTCTTCTCCGGATGGTGTGATCTCAATGGATTCTGCCAAGAGTAGTGTCTTGAACGAAGAGATGAGAAGAAAATCTCAAGGTTCTTCTTCGTCGGATGTCCTGATAACTGGCTCCAGGGGGAGAAGCAAAACTCGTGGTTCTCAAAATAGAGAACAAAATAGGAGCAAATCCAGAAGCAGACTTAGGATATTGAGTGCTATCATTGTGGCATGAAAGGGCACACAAAGAAGTTCTGCAGGAAGTTGAAGAGGGAGAACAAAAACAAAGAGGAAACTAAAGATGATGGCAATGAAAATTGCCTAGCCACCGTCACTATCAAAGATCTTGTTACCGTCCTTGATGCGGATATGATAAATATTGCTTGTAATGAGTCAAGCTGGGTTGTGGACACAGGTGCCGCATCTCACGTGACATCAAGGAAGAATTTTTTCTCTTCCTATACTCCTGGTGATTTTGGAACCCTGAGTATGGGTAATAAGACTATTTCTAAGGTGGTTGGTATTGGTACAATTTGTTTGAAAACTAGTGTTGGAACTAAACTAATTTTGAACAATGTGAAACATGCTCCTGTTGTTCGTCTGCAGTTGATTTCTGTTGGTGTTTTGGATGATGAAGGATATGTTAGTACCAACGGTGATGGAAAATTGAAACTCATTAAGGGTTCCTTGGTTGTGGCTCGTGGTAACAAACGTCGTGGTCTATACTGGACTACGGTTTCTGCTTGTGTTGATAAGGTGAATGCAATTAAGAGCGATAACTCTTCAACGTTATGTCACAAGAGGCTTAGCCACATCAGCGAGAAAGGACTTAATGTTCTAGCCAAGAAGAAATTATTGTTAAATTTCAAAAGTGTAAAATTAGAAAAGTGTGAACACTGCTTGGCTGGTAAACAAAATAGAGTTTCTTTTAAGTCCTACCCCCCTTCAAGAAAGACAGAGTTACTTGAATTGGTGCACTCTGATTTATGTGGTCCAATGAAGACAAAGACATTGGGTGGTGCACTCTACTTTGTCACTTTTATTGACGACTGCTCGAGAAAACTTTAGGTTTATCTCTTGAAGACTAAAGACCAAGTGTTAGGTATCTTCAAGCAGTTTCAGGCTTCAGTTGAAAGAGAAACTAGAAAGAAATAGAAATGTATTCGTATTGATAATGGTGGTGAATATTGTGGACCATTTGACGAATACTACAAATATCAAGGCATTAGACACCAGAAGACTCCTCCGAAGACTCCTCAGCGAAATGGTTTAGCTGAGAGGATGAACAGGACCTTGATGGAAGGAGTTAGATGTTTGCTTTCTGAAGCAAAGTTGCCGAGCTCATTTTGGGGTGAGGCTTTATTGACCGCTGCACATGTTATTAATCTATCTCCTGTTGTTGCTTTACAAAGTGATGTACCAAATAGTGTTTGGTATGGAAATGATGTTTCCTATGACCATTTGGGAGTATTTGGTTGCAAAGCTTTTGTACATGTGCCGAAAGATGAGAGGTCAAAGTTAGATGCCAAGACAAGGCAATGCATCTTTGTTGGATATGGCCTTGATGAATTTGGTTACAGGATATATGATCTAATTGAGAAGAAACTTGTGAGAAGCTGTGATATTATTTTCATGGAGAATCAAACAATTGAACATATTGACAAAACGGAGAAGTTAGAATCTTCATGTTTTGATGGCATAATTCATCTAGAAGAAGTTCCTCACACAAGTATGCATGATGTTCTTGGATTTGATGATCACGGTGACGCCCATAATCATGTATCGAATCAATATGTTGATGTTGATAATAACAATGATATTGTTATTAATGATCCTCCTGCTCATGAAGTTGTGGACGAATCAAATATTCCGCTCAGGAGGTCCACAAGGCAGCAGATTCCTTCCTCTCGTTATTCACCCAATGAGTATGTATTACTCACTGATGGGGGAGGAACCTGAATGTTATGAGGAGGCTATAGAAGATGAGCACAAGGATCAATGGATTGAAGCCATGCAAGATGAGATGAAGTCTTTGCATGAGAACCACACTTATGAGTTAGTAAAATTGCCCAAGGGCATGAGAGCTTTGAAGAATAAGTGGGTGTTCAAAGTTAAAGTTGAAGAACACAACTTGAAGCCAAGGTACAAAGCTAGATCGGTTGTTAAGGGATTTGGTCAAAGAAAGGGTATTGACTTTGACGAAATATTTTCTCCTGTAGTGAAAATGTCATCGATTCGTACAGTTCTAGGTTTGGCTGCTAGTCTTAATTTAGAGATTGAGCAGATGAATGTGAAGACGGCTTTCCTTCACGGTGATCTAGAAGAAGAAATTTATATGGAACAACCTGAGGGCTTCAAAGTAGAAGGTAAAGAAAATTTTGTGTGCAAACTCAAAAAGAGTCTTTATGGCTTAAAGCAAGCTCCTAGACAGTGGTACAAAAAGTTTGAATCTGTTATAGGGGAGAAAGGCTATAAGAAAACTTCTTCAGATCATTGTGTATTTGTACAAAATTTTTCTGACAATGATTTTATCATCCTCTTGTTGTATGTGGATGATATGTTGATTGTGGGCAAGAATACTTCCAAGATTGACGAGTTGAAGAAAGAGTTGCGTAAGTCTTTTGCTATGAAAGACTTGGGTCATGCCAAGCAAATTTTGGGCATGAGAATTACTCGTCTCAGAGATGAAAGGAAGATTTATTTGTCACAGAAGAAGTACATTGAACGTGTACTAGAGCGCTTCAATATGAAGAATGCTAAGCCTGTTAGTACACCTCTTGCTGGTCATATGAAGTTGAGCAAGAAGATGTGTCTTACAGTTAGGGTGGAAAAATAGATAATGGCCAAAGTTCCATATTCCTCCGTCGTCGGAAGTCTAATGTATGCAATGGTATGCACTAGACCTGATATTGCTCACGCAGTTGGTGTTGTCAGCAGATTTCTCGATAATCCAAAAAAAGAGCATTGGGAAGCTGTGAAGTGGATACTCAGGTATCTTAGAGGAAGCTCAGATGAATGCTTGTGTTTTGGAGCATCAGATCCAATCTTGAAGGGTTATACATATGCTGATATGGCAGGTGACCTTGATAATAGAAAATCCACTACTGGATATTTGTTTACTTTTTCAGGGGGAGCTATATTATGGCAGTCGAAGTTGCAGAAGTGTGTTGTACTATCTACAACTGAAGCTAGGTATATTGCGGCTACTGAAGCCGGCAAGGAGATGCTATGGCTCAAGCGATTTCTTCAAGAGCTTGGTTTGCATCAGATAGAATATATTGTCTATTGTGACAGCCAGAGTGCAATAGACTTGAGCAAGAACTCCATGTACCATGCAAGGACAAAACACATCGACGTCAGATATCATTGGATTCGTGAAGAAGTTATGAGTGAATCATTCCACGTCAAAAAGATCCACACAAGTGAAAATTCTACAGATATGCTAACCAAGACGATACCGAAAGACAAGTTCGAGTTATGCAAAGAACTTATGGGTATGAGTTCTCTCTAAAGAAGATGAAGATACCCCCTTCCAGTGAATGGGGACTGGAGGGGGGAGATTTGTGGGGTCCAGCCCCATTATTCAATTATTGTTTTTTCAACATTTGTTGCACCATTATTCAATTATTGCTTTTCAACAATTGTTGCATGCAATTGTCAATGGTTGGCAGCAAATGTTGAGAAACATAACTTTCGGTGGGTGTTGAAATTTGTTGTTGCAAATTTCTTCTATAAAAGGAGCTTATTAGCTCATTTGTAAAAGACCAATTCACAGAGAAAGAAAAATATAGAGAGCTATGAGGTTTTCATAGACTATATAAGAAAAATAGTCTGTGAAGAAAAATAGAGTGTGACCGATATTTTAGTAAGGTGAAAAATCAAAAAAGTGTTATTCCTTTTGAGTGTGTAGTAGTCACTTTGAGTATTGTATTCGTGACTATACGGTGTAAAATTCCTTACTATAGTGATATCAGTTGCTCCTCTTGGCCCGTGATTTTTCCCTTATTTAGAAGGGTTTTCCACGTAAAATTTTTGGTGTCATTATTTTCTCATTTTATTTCTATCTTTTGACCATATATATTTTTGTGTTAGTCCGCATTTTCCCAACACTTCGGACTCCATTTTACAACAACTCTCAATTTTTTTGGGTACCATTTATATATTTAGTGATACTGTTGATAATTCTGTGCCATTCGATTTTACCTAAGTTTGTTAAATGGGAATAAAGAAAAACTGGTATATGCCTTTGTTGTATATTATCGATAAGATAATAATTATTGAAACCAACCCCATTGAAGATCGAAACAGACTCAATATAGGTTAAAAAAATGCTAATTAGAACGTCAAGGATCGATATATATTCAACATATATATGACACCATTATATTTGTGATTGCAGGTGGTTAATACTGCAGCTTGATAAGTCGCGGTGGCCAGGCCGCCAAGGCAACATTTTTAATAAAACCATTTCGAAAATTAAGTGTATATATGTACTAAAATTAAGTGTGTATCTATGGAATATTTTTTTTCATATTTCTAATTAATTAAAACTTTAGTAGTCTCCCTTTTTTAATCTATGTGTTCACCAAATTCATTGAAAAATTAAACAATGATTGTGTACATGTAGTGTGAAAACATGACATGATTGGGCAAAAGAGAAAGTTTGGAATATAAACAAAAGTTGGGTTTGGTTTTCACCTTTTTTTATACAGTTACGAAGAAGATTCTAATTACTTTTAATAATATTATAATTCACCTTTACTTGTAGAGAGTACCAAAGAATATCATGTTTTTTTGTTAGGACTTTAATTTTATTTTTATTATTTCATATCAGTCAATGATGGCTTGTAGCTGCATGAGACTTGAACATATTTGACTTTACTTTTCTCTTTTCTCTGTATGTTCTATCAGAAGTTTAAAGTTAATCAATTTACATTCGTCTTATAATCTAAGGATCCACACAAACTCTTTAATGTATTAAAAGTTTCTTTATTTTTAAAGCTCAAAACTTAATTTTGTTAAGATTGAAAAGACGTTGTCCAATATCTCACCATACTCATTGGTGAAAAATTTGACTTTACTTATTACTTAACCTTTAGATCGATACTCATCATTGAGGGTGTGGTTGGTACAAATTTTTTTTTTAATCTTTTCATAATTAGTTGATAAAAAATAAATAAATATCTTGTTTTTAAAAAAAGAAATTGCTCAAAAATAAAAAAAAAATATTTTTCTTAATTAATAAAAATAGATAAAACAAATTTTATGAGTAACATTTCATGTCAATGTCTCCTCCGATCTCCACCTCACCTAACCACACCACAAACTTCTCCCCACCCCGCCAAACCGCTGATCCCTCATACCCTCTCTTTCCCTCCCCACTATAGTGTTTGCCTAGGTTATATATAATATCTTTGAGATAACATTTTTTGATTACTTGCCAATATGGGGGCCGAGAAAATAAGTAAGAAACTTCACACATACCAAACACACCCTAAAACCTATAGCTAGCTCCTTTTATGAACTTTTTACTACAATGGTGGGAAATGTTATGTCACGTTTGCATGAAAATCCTATATTAGCTAGACTATCATGTGTCTTTGCTCTAGACGTTAATTAATCTTGTCTTATCACCTGCCTCTATAAGGTTTTTATTAAACTTTTAGTCAGTCAAAGAGGATAATTAATCAATCCTGTAGGGATGAGTAGTGGGGTACGTCAAACCTTAGACTTCAATTTGTCTAGGATTTTGAAAACTCATATCATATTAATTAATTAATAAGTGGCGAATTCAATAAGTATTAGAGTTTGATTACAAAATTCAACTTGATTGTGAATGAAGAAATCAGGGTTTTATATATAGATAGAGGAGAAGGTATTTTATTTTAAAATACAAGAAGTGTATTTGAAATTAAGTGGCATTACAAAGGGGCGTCTAGTGTAACTAATTTTTATTAAAAAAGAACTTTGATTCCCATGTGGGCTTTGGAATTTTATTGGTCAAGTACTCGGGCTAACCCAACAATTTGATGGACCTTAAAACAACCAACCCAATTCATCACTATATAGGGTACGAGTTGTGTCAGACTAGACCAATTTGGTGTGCACGAGAACTAACAAATGATATTGACGTACTTTTTAAAAACAAAATATATTATTGATTAAGTATAATTCAATGATCCTAAACATGAAAATTCAACTCCATTTATAGGGGAAAAAACGAGTGGTGTCATTTGATAACTCTTCATTCGGTTGTGCGAGCCTTTATCCGGTTTCGTTCCTCTAAGATGGATCGTATCTCCTACCTTCGGTGTATAACTATTGCTTTTCTGATCTTCCATGTGGCTACACCTAACTTGTCAACCTGTCTTATCTAATTTTGCATATAAAATCATGTGGATGTGTTCACTTCAAGCCAACTCAATGAATATTGCCTCCATTTTATATTACAAATTAAATCAAAACTACTAAAAACTATAGTTAGACACTTTCATCGTGGTACAATTTTAAAGAAACATGTAAGAGATGATATGACACTTATTATAAGGATATGTGTAATTTCAACTTTGATTCAAGATAATATTAGCAATTTCATCGTTAACTTTCATATCAACAATTTTATAATGAGTTAATACTTACTAAGGAATCTTTTTCTCTTTACTACAATTTTTTCCTCTTGAGTTTTCCTCGGCTTCTAATTATCACTCATCCTGAGAATTAAATCCCTTACTTGACTCAAATTCCTTCCTTAAGGTTCCTTCCGAAACTGATTGTTTCCTTGAGGGTTGGAAGCTTCAAACAAAGAGGCTGGACTTTTATTTTCATTGATTTGACTTCACTTTATTTAAAATTAAAGATATGGGTCGGGTAGGCAGTAAATGCTCATTTAGTAGACAACAAGCGAGGTCCAATTTAGCTCAAATCTTTTTCTTTTTCTTTTTCGACCATTTTTCCTTCGTTGCCTTAGATATTATCTCATGTTCATCTTCCTCACCAAAGACTTGCCCCAAAGTACCAGCACCTTCATCAATGATTTGTGTTATCATTGCACACCTCAAAACTGTTGCATCATGAATTATTTGCGGCTTGATATTGTTTGAAGTCATTGAGCAACTTGTTGATAGCTCCCCACATTCCATGACAAACCTCCAACTTTGCTATGCCTTTTGGAATTCTCATATCGATCTACATAGCATATATACTCTTCGATTCACTGCAACATTCAATTTAATTACAATAAAATCACTCCCTGCATTTAACACAAAAAAACTTGGTAAATTTTTATATCGAAAAAAATATATTAGGGAGCTTTCTAGATCAGATTCACTGTACTAAAGATATACCAATCACATTCACTAGTACTAAAGAGATACCATGTAAAGGAAAGTTGATATAAGTGGAATCACTGAAATGGGTCTTAGTAAAGGAGTAACAAGTGTTGCTTGATCCAACATAGTCAATACTTGATCGATATATATAGAATATTTAAAATGAAGTGTGAATGCAAGTGACATTCCTATTCTCACGAGAGTTTTGTGCAAGGATCACGAGGATCGTGCTTTAAAATATACAAACAAACAAAAAAAGCACGGATCCCCGTGATCTTTGAACGAAACTCATGTGCAAATTGTCATTTACCTTTTTCAACAGTTACACTTTGCCACTTTCATCAACATTTCATCCAGATGCATTCATGTTTCACTCTCACTATTCTATAAATATCATTCAGATGTTGGATATGTTGGACTAAGCAACAAACAAAGAATTCATACATAGCGATTTTGAGGTGTGTAATGATGGCATGAATCACTTCAAAAATATAATTTAATGAAGATGCTGGTATACTTTGGAGTGACTTTCAAGGGAAGAAGAGAAATGTGAGACTATCGATATGCAAGGTTAGAAAGGAGGTGATGACATCAACTAGAGATGTTTGGTTCATTTTTCAAACTTTGATTCGGGTTTTGGTTTTTCGTTAATGTATGTATACCGAATTCGATTTGTTTTGGTTTATTAGTATGAGTCTGATTAATGACTATTTTTCTTCTTGTAATAGAACTATTTTAATTAAAAATGAGTTATTATAAGTTTTGTACCCAAAGTTTAATTCAGATGGGAAAATATATATCTATCTACTTGGGAAAGGATCAAAAGCATGAAATAAGTATAATCGAGAGTGCAGGGAGAAAAATATACCTAAAGTATCTCAATTCTTTGAATTTCATACCTGTACTACTAGGCAGCGGCGGAGTCAAAAATTTCACGAAGGGTGTCCAAGAACTACTAGGCAATGGTGGAGCCAGGAATCTCACAAAGGGTGTTCATAAATTGCACAAGTACATTTTTTTGGGGCCAATGAGTACTAAATTTTTTAATAATTAATATTAATTTTGAATTATTTAAAAATAACAAAAGCTCTTTTCCCACAATTTGGTGTTGGTGAGATTTGAACACCTGAGCGTTGGCTCATTTAAGGTGTCTAAAATCACTGGGCTACAATAACTTATTGTGTCAAGGGTGTCCAGAATATAATATTTAATCATTGTTTGTATCATTTTACTTGTATATAAGACATTTTTTTCCGACAAAGGGTGTCCAATTGGACACCCTGACAATCATGTAGCTACGCCTCTGTTACTAGGTGTGGGAGTTTCATACTTAACTATCATCATTCATAATCTATTTATCAAAACACACCACAACTATTATTTATTTGAGTTTGATATCTGAAATTTCAGCCATTGCCTCTAGCTGTCGCCCGAATTATTTCTTACTTCTAGCAACTCAACAAGCAATGCATACTATATTGGGAAAAAGGGGTGGACTTAGACTAGGTCAGGTGTATGTCGATATGAACTTTTAGGGGTACTTACTTTTCGAACTTATGTAATAATTTTTTTATTAAATCGAAGAATCGGTATCCTAAAATCAAGACCAAATCGAATATCAAAGTTATGCATATAAGACCATCTGGAATGTGCTCGCTTCAAGCCAACTCAATAGATATTGCCCCATTTTAATATTGCATATCAAAACTATTAAATGTTGTAATTGGACACTTCCATAGTGGCACAATTTTGAAGAAATAGGTACGATATGAGTCTTATTACAAGAAATATAAGTACTTCCAACTTTGATTTAAGACAATATTAGCAATTCCAATAAGCTAATACAATATTAGCAATTCCAATAACTTTCATACGAACAATTTGACCTCATGTCAAAATAAGCTAATACATATTAAGGAAAAAAATAGATCTTCTTTCTATTTTTTTACTATTTTTTCTTGCTAACTTTTCCTTTGCTTCTAAAGTGGAAAAAAGAAAAAGAAGAGATTGAACTCTATATCAGTCTTCTTGAGAAGTGAATCCTTTACTTCACTCAAAATCCCTTTCCTTAAGGTTCTTCCATAATCAATTGCTTCTTCAAATGATTGAACCCCTATTAATTATTTCATTTTCAATTGGAGTTTTAAAAGACAAATCGGCTCACATATTTTTCTCTTTCACCATTTATTCTATGCAACCTTAAATATAATCTCATGTATATCTTCTTCACCAGAGACTCGCTCCAAAGTACTATCACCTTCATCATATGATATTTTTAAAGTGATTCGTGCAATCATTGTACACTCCATAACTGCTGCATCTGAATTATTTGCGACTTGATATTCTTTGAAATCGCTGAGCAACTTGTTGATAGCTCCCAACATCTCGTGACGAACCACCAACTTTGTTATGTCTTTTGGGATGCTCATATCGATCTACATAGCAGATATATAGTAGTTTGTCTCCTCTCCTGAATTCCACTACAACGATCAATTTAAATCCAATAAAATTACTCACTGCATTTAACACAAACAAAAGCAAGGTAAATCTTTATATCAACAAAAACATATTAGGAAATTATCTGGACCACATTCACAAGCACTGCTACCAGATTTATACCAAGTAAAGAAAAGTTGATATCAATGGAATCACTGAAAATGGGTTATTGGTGAAGGAATAACAAGTGTTGCTTGACCCAGCATATTCAACACATGGTCGATATTTATAGTACAATGAAAATGATGTGTACATGCAAGTGGCACTGCTCAGTCTTCACGAGAGTCCTGTGTAAAGATCACGAGGATCGTGCTTTGAAATATACAACCAAAAAAAACACAACTCCCGTGATCTTTGCACAAAACTTCGGGTAAGTGTCACTTGCCTTTTCATTTGTTATGACTTTGTCACTTTTACCAGTATCTCGTCCAGATGCATTCATGTTTCACTCTCACAATTCTATAAATATCATTCAGCTATTGAATATGTTGGATCAACCAACATTTATTACTATTAGCAAAAAATGCTAGCAAGAATCCTTTTCTTACTAGTATATCTCATTAAGTAACTAATAACTCATTTCCAGATATCTCTGTGTCTTCCCTTTGTCCCAGAACATTTGTAGTCTAACCTTTCTCTTTTTCACCAGAGACTCGCCCCAAAGAATCAGGAGCTCCATCAGATGAAATTTTTGTTTTTAGATGTGCTATCACTTTTTCTTTACTTGATATAGAATTTAATGGGATCTTCCATTTTATTCATCAAATTGTCCCAACAAGCAAATAATTCACACATAGTGGTTGCGAGGGGTGCAATAATGGCATGAATCACTTCAAAAATATCATCTGATGAAGGTGCTGGTACTTTGGGGCGACTCTCTAGTGAAGAAGATAGATGTGAGACTATCAAATATTCAACGTTAGAGAGGAGGTGGTGGCATCAACGGGGAGATGGGTGGTTAATCTTGGATTGTATGTTCGGTTCATTTTTTTCAAACTTTGATTTGGTTTCTGGATTTTGTTAATGTATACCGAATAACGAAACAAGTTTAATTCGATTTTTTAGTATGAGCCTGATTAATGGACTATTTTTCTTCTTATAAAATGGGCTACTATAATTAAAATGAGTTATCTCAAGTTTTGTGTACCAAAATTTTATTTTAGTTTTATAGATGTGCATAATCTCTTCTTTAATCTATACTTCGCAGCACAACGTTTGGTATATAGAAATACAAGCTTGCCTTGATTTGTACTTTAGCCTTAGCTTAATCATTGCATCTATGTCTATTAGGTGTGTGCATCGGCCAGTTCAGTTCGTTTTTATGTATTATCAGTTCAATTATTGATTTTTGTTTTTAAAATACGCTAAACCAATAACCAAATCAATAATTTTTATCGGTTTTTAGTTTATTGATGTTGGTCCTTAACGGCTCAGTTTCGATTTAACCAATAAGAAAATATTTATAAAACAAATATATGACTTCTCCAATAATTTGATGTGATAAGACAATGATGTAACTTTATAAAAACGCTAATAATAATAATAATAATAAATAACATGCAAAGAACTTACATGTGCAACACAGAGAAATTAAGAGCAATAAGGTTCTTACTTTACATTTGACGATTTGTATAAGGTGATTAGGGTTGTCAAAATGAGCCCAAATTTTATGAGTTGAGCTCAAGATAATTTGAATTGAGTTGAATCTCAACCCATTCAAGTCTTAATCCATTTTAAAAGGAAACTTACATGAATATACTATATTAAGAAAATATTTATCATTTATAGCAATAATATTTTTTCACTTGATCACTTTTAATTCATTTATAATACAATTTTTATACATATTTTTTTTTTTTGGTAAATAAAGATTTTATTTATTACCAAAGTAGACATTACAACTCATAAAAAAAAAAAGAACAAACTGGACAAACAATCCCAGTTCTATTCTAAACAAATTTATAGCATCCTATCTCTTATAATCTAGACTCCTCCCGGGTAGAAATTGAATCTTCGTAGATATCCAACCAACTTAGTCATGCCACTGGCTTGGATGTGTATCTCCTGGATGATCATTCTTGTAATAGCTTGTGGTGATCTGCACTTCATTTTGAAAATTCTATTGTTCCTCTCATTCCAAATATAATATATTGCGACTGCTACAGTCAATCGATAGATTTCAATCTCCTGGTTCCATGACATACAAGGCCTTTGTATCCCCTGCCACTTTAGCAGATGAATCCATATCCATTTGGTTGTGACATTGGGAAAATAAGGTGTTGTGTTTGTGGGGTCCATCCTCACGTGCCAAACTTTGATAAATCTCACAATGTCAAAGGGTTGGCAGATTTGAAAGATATTGGATATACATGTGCTGATTTTTTAAAAGCTTTTCTCAAAAGTCAAATGTTGGTAAGCTGTGAAGAAGAAAAAAATTGTAAGGCTACTCCATTTGTTATCTATAAAAGAGAGGGTCATTCTTCATTCTCAAATGCAACAAAAACAAAGGAGAGAAAAGAAGAGTGAGGCATCACAGAGAAAAATAGTCTGTGAAGAAAAATAGAGAGTGTGAGCGATATTGTAGTGAGGTGGAAAAATCAAAAGAGGGTTATTTCTTTTGAGTGTGTAGTGGTTAGGGGTGTACAAAACCGAACCGAAAACCGAACCAAACTGCAAACCGAGTCAACCCGAAAAAAACCCGACTAGTGGTTTAGTTTGACTTGGTTTGGTTTTGAAAAAAAAAACCGACTATATTTGGGTTGGTTTGGTTTTAACTAAAAAAAACCAACGACGAGACCAAACCAACCCGACATTATATATATAATTTTAAAATTTTATTTTATGCATAAAAATATTTACTTTGATATAATTTTTAAATATTTCTTATAGTTTTTATCTTTAATATATTATTTCAAGTTTGAAACTTAGAACTTGAATGGGCCAATAAAGATTATAGTTCACAGATGTTAGTAATTATAATAAAACTTAAATCAAAATCAAATTAATACTAATGCAAAAAGAAAATCAATTCAACACTAAGAATGACAATAATATTGAATATTTGTTCTTTAGTTTTACATTGGTTTAAACAATTAAAATACATAATCTAATTTTAATTTCCTTTAATATTTAGTCATGTAACTAATACTTATTAAACTTAATTTTAGCATGATTTAGTACTTTAATTATGATCATTTTCATTATGACTTGTTAATTTGCAATATGTGTTTTACGCGACCTCATTATTATTATTTTTGTTGGATATTTTAGTGTCATTAATCATATCATATTGTGTTATATTTTTAAGAAACATCTTAGATAGTTGTATTTTGATAGGACTAAAGAAATATTTGAAGTACAAGTAAATTATATGTTTGTATGAATACTTTATCGGAAAATCCGAAACAACCCGAAAAACCAAAAAATCCGAAAAAATCCAAAAAAACCCGAGGTTGAAAAATTCGAGTTTTATTGGTTTGGTTTGGTTTATAAATTTAAAAATCCGACACAAATGGTTTGGTTTGATATTTGAAAAACCCGAACCAACCCGGCCATGTACACCCCTAGTAGTGGTCTTTGAAGTTTTTACTCAGACCTACAAGTGTAAAAATCCTTACTATAGTGATATTAGTTACTCCTCTCAGGCCGTGATTTTTCCCTTATTCATACGGGTTTTCACGTAAAATCTTGGTGTCATTATTGTTCTTTTTATTCTTGTTGATTAACTGTATTGTTGTGTTCCGCTTTTATTACTTTTATTACCACAAATATTATTTCTGTTACGGGTTTATTCACAACAATTTGTAATAGAGCACAGGTTCTGCTCATTTACAGAAATATTTTTTGCAGCTTATCGTACTATACTCAGTGAAAAAAAATGTCTGGAGTAAAGTACGAGGTAGCAAAATTCAACGGTGATAGCGGTTTCTCAACGTAGCAGAGAAGGATGAGAGACTTGCTCATCCAATAAGGTTTGCACAAGGCACTAGGTGGCAAATCCAAAAACCCCGAATCCATGAAACTTGGGGATTAGGAAGAAATGGATAAAAAGGCTGCTAGTGCAATCAAGTTGCACTTAACAGATGATGTGGTTAATAACATCATCGATGAAGAGAGTGCATGTGGCATTTGGACAAAGTTAGAAAATCTATACATGTCCAAAAGCTGACAAATAAATTGTACCTAAAGAAGCAGCTATACGCCCTACATATGGGTGAATGTACAATTTTTTTGTCCCATTTAAATGTGCTTGATGGACTAATGACGCAGCTAGCAAACCTCGGAGTAAAGATCGAGGAGGAAGATAAAGCCATAGTTCTCCTAAACTCGTTGCCATCTTCCTACGCTAATTTGGCAACAACCATTTTACATGGTAAGGACTCTATTGAGTTGAAAAATGTCACATCAGCCCTTCTGCTTAATGAGAAGATGAGAAAAAAGCCTGAGAATCACGGGCAGGCTCTCATCACTGAAAGTAGAGGCAAAAGTTACCAAAGAAGCTCAAGTAACTATGGTAGATTCGGAGCTCGTGGAAAGTACAAGGTCCAATCAAAATCAAAGGCCAGAAATTGCTACAATTGTGATCAACCAGGTCACTTCAAAAGATATTGTCCAAATCTAAAAAGGGGCAAAGGAGAAAGCAGCGGCCAGAAAAATGATGACAACACAACTGCAATGGTGCAAAATAATGACAATGTTGTTCTCCTCATAAACAAGGAAGAGGAATGCATGCACTTGGCAGGTGTAGAGTCGAAATGGGTGGTCGACACAGCAGCATATTACCATGCCACACCGGTAAGAGATCTTTTTTTACAGATATGTAGCTGGTGATTTTGGCAATGTGAAAATGGGTAACAGAAGTTACTCAAAGATTGCGGGGATCGGAGACGTTTGCATAAAGACAAATGTCAGATGCACATTAGTTTTGAAAGATGTGTGCCACGTACCTGATCTGCTGATGAACTTGATCTCGGGAGTTTCTTTGGACCGAGATGGATATGAGAACTACTTTGCAAATAAAAAATGGAGACTCACCAAAGGGGCATTGGTGATTGCAAAAGGAGTTGCTCGTGGCACGTTGTACATGACAAATGCAGAAATATGCCAAAGTGAATTGATTGTGGCTCACGAAGAGATTTCTGTAGATTTATGGCATAGAAGAATGGGTCATATGAGCGAGAAAGGGTTGCAAATTCTTTCCAAAAAATCACTTATCTCTTTTGCCAAAGGTACAACGATAAAACCTTGTAACTACTGTTTATTTGGTAAGCAACATAGAGTCTCATTTCAGACATCATCTGAAAGAAAGTTGAATATACTTGATTTGGTATATTCTAATGTTTGTGGTCCAATGGATATAGAATCGATGGGAGGTAATAAATTTTTGTTACCTTTATTGATGATGCTTTACGAAAATTGTGGGTTTATATCTTGAAAATCAAAGATCAGGTGTTTCAAGTATTTCAAAAGTTTCATGCTCCAGTAGAAAGAGAGACGGGTCGAAAGCTAAAACGTCTCCGAACTGACAATGGAGGTGAGTACAATTCAAGAGAATTTGAAGAGTACTGTTCAAACCATGGAATCAGACATGAAAAGACAGCTCATGTAACCCCACAACACAATGGATTAGCTGAGAGAATGAATCGTACCATTGTTGAGAAGGTAAGAAGCATGCTCAGAATGGTTAAATTAACTAAGTCATTCTGGGGTGAAGCAGTTCAGACAACATGTTATTTTATCAATCGTAGTATATCAGTTCCATTGGAGTTTGACATTCCGGAGAGAGTTTGGACCAACAAGGAGATTTCTTACTTGCACCTAAAGGTGTTCGGTTGCAAATCTTTTGCACATGTACCGAAGGAACAGAGACCAAGCTAGATGATATATCAGTTCCCTGCATATTCATGGAGATGAAGAGTTCGGGTACAGACTGTGGGATCTTGTAAAGAAGAAGGTCATTAGAAGCAGAGATGTAATCTTTCAAGAAAATGAAGTTGGAATTGATGATGATCTATCCGAGAAGGCCAAGAAAAAGAATGGTATAGTCTCTAATCTTGTTACCATTCCTTCTTTTTCTAACCATCCCATAAGTGTAGAAAGTACGATCGATGAAGTTGCTGAACAAGAAGAGCAACCTGATGAGATTGTTGAGCATGGGGAGCAACTTGGTGATAATACCGAGTAAATGGAGTACCCGAAAAAAGAAGAACATTCTTAACCTCTGAGGAGATCAGAAAGACAAACGGTAGAGTCATCCAAGTACCCTTCCTCAGAGTATGTCCTCATCAATGATGAAGGGGAGCTAGAAAGTCTTAAAGAGATGTTCACTCATCCAGAAAAGAGCCAATGGATAAAAGCTATGCAAGAAGATATGGAATCTCTACAGAAAAATGACACTTACCAGCTAGTTGAATTTTCAAAAGGCAAAAGACCTCTTAAATACAAGTGGGTCTTTAAACTCAAAAAAGATGGAAATGGCAAGTTGGTCAGGTAGAAAGCTCGATTGGTTGTAAAAGGCTTCGAATAAAATAAAGGTATTGATTTTGATGAAATCTTTTCACCTGTTGTCAAAATGATTTCTATTCGAACTATTTTGAGCCTAGCAGCCAACCTAGATCTTGAAGTGGAGCAATTGGACGTGAAAACTGCATTTCTTCACGGAGATTTTGAAGATGAGATTTATATAGAGCAACCAGAGGGATTTGAAGTATCTGGAAAGAAACACATGGTGTGCAAATTGAATAAGAGTCTTTATGGGTTGAAACAGGCACCAAGGCAATGGTACAAAAAGTTTGACTCTTTCATGAAAAGTCAAACGTATACAAAGACCTATTCTGATCCATGTGTATACTTCAAAAGATTTTCTGACAATAATTTTATTATTTTGTTGTTGTATGTGGATGACATGTTAATTGTAGGACAAGACAAATAGTTGATTGCAAGGTTGAAGAGAGATTTGTCCAAGTCATTTGACATGAAGGACTTGGCCCCACCACAACAAATTCTAGGGATGAAAATTGTTCGAAAACGAACAAAAAGAAAGTTGGCTATCATTGAACATGTACTAGAACGCTTCAACATAAAGAGTGCTAAACTTGTTAGCACGCCACTTGCGAGTCATATGAAGTTGAGCAAACAGATGTGTCCTACAACAAGAGAGGAGAAAGAGGGAATGACCAATGTTCCTTATTCTTCAACAGTGGGGAGTTTGATGTATGCAATGGTGTGTACAAGACCTGATATTGCTCATGTAGTTGGTGTTGTTAGCAGATTCCTTGAAAATCCTGGAAAAGAACACTGGGAGGTAGTTAAGTGGATACTCATCTACCTGAGAGGTACCACAAGAGACTGCTTGTGTTTTGAAGGATCTGATCCAATCTTGAAGGGCTATACAGATGCTGATATGGTAGGTGACCTCGATAACAGAAAATCCACTACTGGATATTTGTTTACATTTTCAGGAGGAGCTATATCATGGCAGTCAAAGTTGCAGAAGTGTGTCGCACTCTCTACAATTGAGGCAGAGTATATTGCAGCTACTGAAGCTGGCAAAGAGATGGTATGACTGAAACGATTTCTTCAAGAACTTGGATTGCATCAGAAGGAGTATGTCGTCTATTGTGACAGTCAAAGTGCAATAGACTTGATCAAGAACACCATGTATCATGCAAGGACGAAGCATATCGACGTGAGATATCACTGGATTAGATAGAGGACGGATCTATGCAAGTCATGAAGATCCCTACTAGTGAAAACCCTTCGGATATGCTGACCAAGGTGGTATTAAGAGACAAGTTCGAACTATGCAAAGAACTTGTCGGCATGCACTCAAGCTAGAAACTTAGAGCTATTTCCTTTAGGTGAATAGGTTTGGATGGGGAGATTGTGGGGTCCATCCCCATGTGCCAAACTTTGATAAATCTCACAATGTCAAAGGGTTGGCAGATTTGAAAGATATTGGATATACATGTGCTGATTTTTTTTCCAGCTTTTCTCAAAAGTCAAATGTTAGTAAGCTGTGAAGAAGAAAAAAATTGTGAGGCTGCTCCATTTGTTATCTATAAAAGGGAGGGTCATTCTTCATTCTCAAATGCACCAAAAACAAAGGAGAGAAAAGAAGAGTGAGACATCACAGAGGAAAAATAGAGAGTGTGAGTGATATGTAGTGAGGTGGGAAAATCAAAAGAGGGTTATTTCTTTTGAGTGTGTAGTGGTCTTTGAAGTTTTTACTCAGACCTACAAGTGTAAAAATCCATACTATAGTGATATCAGTTGCTCCTCTCGGGCCGTGGTTTTTCCCTTATTCATGAGGGTTTTCACATAAAATCTTGGTGTCATTATTGTTCTTTTTATTCTTGTTGATTAACTGTATTGTTGTGTTCCGCTTTTATTGCTTTTATTATCACAAATATTATTTCTGTTGCGGGTTTATTCCCAACAGTGTTGTTTCCTCACCCATATTGCAAAATGGACAATTTGTGTCCTTTATAATACCTCATTTATGTAATTTATCCTTGGTTGCCAGTCTTTCCATAATTGCCAGCCTCAATATAAATGTCCATTTAAGACAACCCTTGTTATTGCACACTTGCTTCCTCCATGTCACCTTTGGGAATGCCCCTTGAAATGTTTTGTACATGTTCTGTATAGAGAATGATTTAGCTTGTTGAAACTCGTTAACACATACTCCAGCCCTTATCAGGTAGTGTTTAGCTGTGCAGATCTTCTGTATTACCCATGAAGCCGTTTTCGGTTGTGTTTCCCACACTGATTGCTTCTTTATATAGTAAGAATGTTTTCTGTAATACATATTACATATAGCAATTTATAAAACACATATAATACAAGTTTTATTAATGGATAATATATTTATCACACATTTTAATACAATGTGTCAAATTCTTACCAGACAAATACAATATACTTTAAAATAACTATAATACATATATATTGCATACATAATTCACTTTTACAGATTTATCATAGTATTGCTATGTATTGCTATAAATGATAATAAATAAAAAGTATCGCTAAAATCAATAATTATTTATTATAAGGTATCCATCAAAGTAATTTTTCCTTAAAAGAATCTTCAATTTGGTTCAATTTAATCTCCAATTTCAACTCGTATCAAGACTCTTTATTTGCATTGATGTAACGTATGTTCCTATATTGAAGGTATGAATTACTATCTACTTTATATCATCTAGGATTTATCTATCCATTTGTAACTTTTTTTAAAATTTTCTTGAGTTGAAATTGAAATTGTGGCATATAAAACTTAAATAACAATATGTTAAAATTATTGAGATTAAGTGGGTCAAGACCCAACCCATTTTAGCCCATTTGAGCCAAAGTAAACTTAGCCGGGTCACGACCCAACCCAATTTTTATTCAACCTATTTTAGTATCTTCAATTTCAACTCAATCCGCCATTTTGACACCCCTACATGTGATCAATCGAAGACTACAAGGTAAATGAGTAACTAGTAAATTACTGTGATTAATATTTAATATTTACATAGAGATAAAGTAGTAAATTATTATGCTTCGATTTACCCAATAACTCAATATTAAAAAATCAAAACAAAACCGATAATTTTTTATTTTTTTTATTTTTTATAAAACCAATTAAAACATGTTAAACCAATAACCAAATAGCAATAAATCAACAACATTTTTTCGGTTTGATTTATCGATCGATTTGATTTGATTTGATTTATTAATCGATTCGATTTTTACACTCCCCTAATATCTATAACCCAAATGTGCAAAATTTTCAACAGATCTTACTAATTAATTATAAAATTTTACTTAATGGTTTATTAGCATGATTCTCTAGCAACCGGCAACATCTTTCTCTTCTAGCAACTATATTTTATGAACATTTTTTTTACAAACAATTCAAAATAAATTCTTTACATTAGTTTCTCCCTTGCTAGACTCCATATTATTTTTAAAAAAATTATCAAAATACCTCGCCTAATTATAAACATACAACTCGCCTCTCTCCTCTTTCTCCCAATCTCGATTTCTTCTTACCTTTTCTAACATATAACTATGAAAAGTACTCCTTCCATCCATTTTATGTGACACTTTTTGGATTTCGAGATTCAAACAAGTCTATCTTTGACCGTGAATTTTTCATATATCTTTTAAATATTTTGAATTGTCAATTATTGTGACTTAAAGTACTTTTACATAGTTTATAATTATCTAAATTTCATTTCAAAAAGTTTAAAGATTACATGCGCAAATTGACAGTCAAACTAAACTGTTTGACTCTCGAAAAACGAAAAATATCACATAAATTGAGACGGACTAAATAAAAACAAATTATAGCTATTGGACATAATTATATTTTTGGTCTTAGCTATTTTTACCCAACTCTTGAAGCGCAATTGTTCTAGTGCATTCTTACAGCAACAACACACCCTTCTACCTTCTTCTCAACCCAACTCAAAGAAAACAATGGCCAGAAAGTTCTTCGTCGGCGGCAACTGGAAATGCGTATGCCTTTTTGTTTCTTTTTTCCTTCTATTAATCAACTGCAAATCATGCTTATTGACTATGTTGAGATTTCAATTCCAATATCTTATCATCTTCGTTCATTCTAGCTTCACTAATCACTCGGCCACACCGGAATTTTAGACCGGTATCACAGCTGGTTAAACCCTAGTGGCTATATTTATACTGATTTAACGCGCTGGATGCGTAAACCTAGAACTGAAAATTATGTCTGGTGTGTTCATTTGCTTCTAATAGTAAAGGTGTTGTTTTAAATTGTTGTCATTGCAGTTGATAACATAGTTGGATACTGGAAAGTAGTGTTCTTACTTTTAGGATGAAATAGCATCAGGTTATTGTATCATGGTAGGAGAACTGCAGATGTTGGTGCTTTTGAGAAGATTTTCAAGTGTCTCTAGTCTGTATAATGTCTTTGGTTGAATGCTGATAAAACATTAGTGAAATGTTTTTATAGATTTTGTATCCAATTTATAGGTAACTTATTTGACTAAGTTTGAGATCAATAAATTTTGTGTAGTATGATAAATTTCTCTAAAATTAGTGGATTTTGATCATTGAAGATAGCTTTCAGAACTCTTATATGCTTGAGGTTGTATAAAAAGTTTCAAATGAGGACTCAATTTACTGCACTTTAGATCGCTGAAGGCAGCTTTCAAAACTTCTATGTGCTAAAGTTGCTTGTTGAACCAAAAATTTAACTAGCAATGCGTTTAATCTTGTAGTGTTAGGTGCCAACAAGTATGTAAAGTAAAGCAACGAGGAACAGAACAACAACAACAAATAATACAATTACTGAAGCAAGAGAAAACAACAGGTAATATTAAAATCAAAGAATAGGATAGCAGGAGAGTACACTAATAAAACTGAGAAGGAAAATATGCTGGATTACCTACTAACTTTTTATCCTACTCCTCGACCCTCATATTTTTCTGTCATTGCCTCAGTAAGCTACAGGAGTGTCGTTTCTATTTAATCATCTCTCCGGGACTTTTTTCGGCTTACCTATACCTCTCCTTTATATCCACTATAACCAGCCTCTCACATCTTCTGAATGGGACATCCAAGTATCTTCTCCTCACATGCCTGAATCATCTCAGCCTGGCCTTCCTCATCTTGTCCACCACGGAGGCACATTCTCACTTTGGCTCAGATAGCTTTGTTTCTGATCCTATCTCTCCTAGGATACCCACACATCCATCTCAACATCCTCATTCCGCTATTTGCATCTCCAAGATGTGTGAGTTCTGAGATATAGGTTCTTTTGTAATATTTATCTACAATTACTTGTTAAATCCATTTATTTGACAAGGGAGGATAGCCTAGAGGAAAGGGCTCTCCACCTCCAAACATGATGATAGGCATTGGAGCCGATTGCCGAGCACAAAGGGAAAATTCACTATTAGGCTACTTGGTAAGGAGTGGTTAGGGTTCACCATATCTTTGAAAAAGGAAAAAAAAATCTATTTAGTAAAATGGTAATTTTCGTTGCAATATGTAATGGTACTGCTTGGTTAAAGGTAAATCTATGGAATAATAGCAAAAATAAAAATATAATCACAAGTAACAAAGCTGAATTAAGCATGATTATCTTTATAACATTTAGTTATAGTCCACTGGAGATGTGTTAGTTAAATCTTCATATATGTCAAAACATATTTCTATATAAGTAGCTTTGACACATGCACAATCATCCAGACAGTCAATAATTCTAAAATTGTGACAATAAAGTGTATAACTTTAGTCTACCTAAAAAAAGGTTATCAGTATTTTTCAATGTTACAGGCAATAATCGAGATAGTATCAGGATTAGGTCTGCTACAAAAAGTGCATGAAGCACCTTACTAAAAAAATGTAGTGCAGTGTTGTTCTTAATATCATTTTAGGACTTAATAGAATAAATTTTTGACAACCAATATATCTTCAAAAAATTACAGGCAATAATCGAGATAGTTTCAGGATTAGGTCTGCTACAAAAAGTGCATGAAGCACCTTACTAAAAAAATGGAGTGCAGTGTTACTCTTAATATCATTTTAGGACTTAATAGAATAAATTTTTGACAACCAATATATCTTCAAAAAATTATGTATTTGCCTCAAAGGAAGAAAAGTAAGGAATTGGTGTCTGGAGAATGTCCAATGGTTACTTTAGTGGCCAAATTGGTGAAGCAATTGTCTAACTTAATAGAAAAAAGTTGAAATGAAGAAGTAGGATATGCATACAGAACTATTTCAAGTATGCTTTAAGTGGTTGGATTCGAGTGACTCGATACAACACTTGAAGTTGGTGTTTGTATTCCATGTCTATTTAATCACACAAATTGTAGGTATTAAATTTAGTAGCTCACTTGATACAGTGTATGTGTAAGTTATGAAATTCTAAATAGATATCTAGATTATTATGTACCATGTAGAACCAATGCATGCTTAGCTGAGTATGTATGAGATGGATTAGAGTTCTTGGACTTCTATATGTGTGATGCCCATGGCTTTTTCCATAGAGTATTGGTGTGCTGATTCACAGAGATGATCTATGATTAGTTAATTTAAGTTGTTACTTAGCGATTGAGGATATGACCTCTTCCTTACATCTTTATTTGTGAATCTTGCTCTGTTTAAACTGAAATACGTGTGCAGAATGGAACCGTGGAGGAAGTGAAAAAAATTGTGACCACATTGAGTGAAGCGGAAGTTCCATCTGAGGATGTTGTTGGTAAGTATCTGATCCTAAGCTTCCATAAAATTTGAGAAGAAAAAAGAAGAGTTTGGTTATGGAGATATTTTTATTGCTTATGAAGTTGTAATTCTAAAATGATATTGAAGTTCTCTCCCAACTCATTTCTGCACGCATAGAATGTTCAGATCAGGTTACCCATATGATTTAACTTTGGACCAATCTACTATTTGCCTTTCTTTACGTTGGGACTTTCTCTTGTATTTCAATTTTGTCTCTCTCTATGTTTGCATTTGCTTTGGCTTTTGAAATTAATGTCTTGTCATTTTCAATGAAGTGATTTATACCTATCTGAAGTATAAAAAGTGATTTTCTTTTATACCTTTTATTGGTTGTTGTAGATGGAAGTTTACCCGCTAGTCTTTCTTTTTCATTTTTGGGTTTTTCCAAGTCTTACACTATTGCTTTATTTGGATTGCTTTTCTCACAGAGGTTGTCATTAGTCCTCCATTTGTATTTCTTCCCTTGGTCAAAACCTTATTGCGTCGTGATTTCTCCATTGCTGCACAAAACTGTTGGGTAAGGAAAGGAGGTGCGTTTACTGGCGAGGTTAGGTATGCTCATATTTGCCTTTTGATTTTCTTTTGCTATATCTGATAAAGTTGCAACTTGAAATTTAAGCAAGCATGCTGAGAAGATGTCCCTGTAACCAATTGTTGGGTATACAGCTTGAGACGCCGGTGTAACTTGATCTTTCTGTTTGTAATATACCCTTTTAGTCATCTATTTTTGGTCTGTTTTCAGGTTTCTTTCTTTGTACAAAAAAGTAACATCTGTTTGTTGTTATGCTCTTTGTAAAACATATACTAGAACCATTTGCTCAAAAAATAGGGCACACAGGCACACACATATCAGAAGATTTTGATTCTTGTTTTTTTACAAGTATATCTTTCGTGGTTGATTTACGGAATGCTTTATTATTGAGTATACTCAATCTGGTCAACTATTAAGTTAATTTTATTTACTTAGTTGATAGTTATTTTAATCAATATAGCATTTTACTAATTCTATTCTCTGCGTCTATAGTGCTGAGATGCTGGTCAATTTGGGCATTCCCTGGGTCATCCTTGGTCACTCTGAGAGAAGGCTTTTATTGAATGAATCAAATGACGTAAGCTATGATATGGAAACATGTGATATTTTCCTTGCATCTTTTTAATTGATGGACATGCACTAGCTTCGTATGTTCTTGCTCAGATTATAGCCTTTTTTCCTGTTTGCTGCAGTTCGTGGCTGATAAAGTTGCATATGCACTTTCGCAAGGCCTAAAAGTGATTGCCTGTGTTGGGGAGACTCTTGAGCAGCGAGAATCTGGATCTACAATGGCTGTAGTTGCAGCGCAAACAAAAGCAATTGCAGGTATGTCTTTGAATAGTCCCTGTGAAATGTCAACTAAAAAGCTTTTACCTATGTAATATCCAAGAAATGTTGCTTGTTGTGAATTGGATGCCATAGCCACCCTGATCTGAGTCCTGCCCGTACCACTTTACTGTGTGAATGAGACTCATATATAAGTATGATTTGGACTTCGGATGCATAATACTTGGTGGATCTATGTGTGAACATTATTGCTGTAGCATTAGAAATAACTTATGTAATGAGTCTGTGATTGGAGCATTGTTGTAGTGTTGTACTCAACCTACAGACCACTCACTGCATGCTGCTTCTGTGGCAACATCGTAAAGCCGTGCTTCAGTGCAAAGTCTGCTGTTATTTTATCAGGTTTTGTCCCAAAGCTAGCAACCAGAAACTTCTCACCTACCTCTAAGCTGGATATAGATATAGGCACAACAAGTCAAATGAAAGCCTTTGAAAGTGTCTGGAAAGATTGATTAGGCAACCTTTAATGATGCTTTTGCAAATGCTACCTGTAATTCTTTTGATCAAGTACAATCCTGATCAAGAGCCTCTGCAGCTCCATACATTGACATTTGATTGCTAATCAAAATGTGAAGAGCTGACAAAATGAAAAATAAAAAAGATCTACACTATCTACATTGCTCTGCTTATTCCAGCAAAATAAATTTAACCAAACACTTAGCCTTGAGTGAAAGACGGAGAAGTTGAAACTGGGTGGAAGAGTCATACTCATCAACTCTGTGTTATATGCCCTCCCCTCTTACATGATGTCCTTATTTCCAGTCTCAACAACTGTTATTAAAAGACTAGACAACATTAGAAGATCACTCTTGTGGCAGGGAAATAAGGAGAAGAAAGGAATCTATTTGGTGAAGTGGAAGGCCTTAACAGTGAGTAATAAGAAGGGGGGACTGGGACTCAAAGACCTGAAGTTCCAGAACAAGGCTTTAAAAATAAAATGGCTTTGGAGATTCACACAAGAAGAACAAATGCTATGGGTAAGGGCTATCAAAGCAAAGTATGAGGAAGATGACTGATGGATGACAAAGGAGATCAACACTCCATATGGGGTTAATTTATGGAGATCTATCAGGGTCTTATGGCCTTCGCTGGAAAATAGAAGCTCCATTAAAGTTGTAAATGGTAGTGAAACTATTTTCTGGAAGGATAAATGGCTAGGGATTAAGAGTTTACAAGAGAAATTCCCTGACATCTACAATCTTGTACTTCATCAACATAATACAATGGCAGAACAGTGGTCAAATTAAGGTTAGGATATTTTTGAGAATTGGTAACATTGTTTTCTTCAGCATTAAGGATATGCTGGGGACCTTTAGAAAATCAGAAAAGAACAAAAAGCATAATACTTACAAGGATCCTAAGAATTCTAAAAGTTGATCTGAATCCTCTAATCCTATCTCTTTACACCAAAAATATAGAGATACAATGCAATTCCATTTATCCTTGTGAATGGAATTGGATATATCTTCAAAATTCCTACTATTCCTCTCCTTCCACACTGTCCACCAAATGCAATGTGGAATTAAATTCCACCAGGTCTTCCGTCTCTTGTTACCTCCTCTCCTGATCCAACAACTAAGTAAATTAGTTGTATGTTCTGGCATAGTCCATTTCACTTCTGAAAAGTTGAGAAACATGGACTTGTGAAAATACAATGTAAGAATAGGTGACTATTAGTTTCCCCTGTCTTCCCACATAAAGAGCACCAAGGAAGTATGATCTTTCTATCCCTCCTCAAGACTTCTTGTGTCAAGCATTCCTTTCTAATGACCAACCAAGTAAAGCACTTAACTTTTGTTGGTGCTTCAGTCCTGCAGATATTTCTCCATGAATTTCAGTATCTGCTACTTTGCGAGTTGCACTCCTTTTTATATGCCTTGCCAAATGTGAAGTTCCCATCCTTACTGTGAGACCATCTTACATCATCATTGGTAGTATTGGTGCCTGCAAAATCCCCCACTTCCTCCAATAATTTGGCTACTCTCTATTTCCCAATCATTTAGTAGTCTTCTGAAATAGAGATTCCAACTTTGTTCTGTCTAGCAATCACTGATCATTGCCTCAGAATTGGTGCACAAAATAAATAGACCAGGAAACAGGTCTTTTAGGGGGATTTGTTTGATCCATAGATCCCACCAGAATCTAGTTCTCCTTCCATTCCCCACCTTGATATGTAAATTTGCTTTTAATTTAGTCCATAAGTTTCTAATTGCTCTCCAAACCCCTGCTCCATAAACATCCGTGCTTACGTTACTACACCATAATCCATCCTCTCCATATTTAAATTTAATCAAATCTTTCCACAAAGCTTGCCTCTCCTCAGTGTATCTCCACAGCCATTTCATCAAAAGACTGTTGTTATGCTTCCTCAAATCTCTGAAGCCCAAGCCACCTTTATCTTTTCTATGCAAACCCACTTGACCAAATTGTATCCTTTGTTCTCTTTGTAGCCATGCCAAAGGAAATCTCTCCTAAGTTTGTCCAATTTCTTAGCCACTTTTACCGATATAGTGAAAAGAGAAATAATATATATTGGGAGAGAATCTAGAACATAGTTGATAAGGATGTGTCTACCACCAAAAGAAATGTAGTGAGCCTTCCATCTGGCTAGTCTTTTTTCAGTCTTCTCCACTATGTTGTCTCATATCTCCAAATCTGTGTTTATTACCTAAAGGCATACCCAAATAAGTTGTGGGCAATTTATCCACTCTGCAGCCCAAAATGTCAACTAGCCTTTGGATGTTTGTCACATCCTTGATAGGATATAAACTGCTCTTTCCCTAGTTAACTTCCAAACCTGTACAAGCTTAAAAAACAACAAAATTAGTTTGATTAATCTAAATTGCTCCTCCTGTGGCTCACAGAAAATCACTGTGTCATCTGCATAGAGTAGATGGCAAATCTCTTTAATATCACCATTGTTTCCACTAATCTGGAAACCTCTGTTCCACCTGTTTTGAGTAGCAATCCTTATCAAGCTATCATATCTCTCCATTACCAGGGTAAATAAAAAGGGTGAAAGAGGATCACCCTGTCCAATTCCCCTTCCTGAAGAGAAAAAACCCACCGGTTGTCCATTTACAAGAATGGAGAATCTCACAGTGCTTATGCAAAATTTTATTCATCCCACCCATCTTTCTCCAAAACCCATTTGTCTCAAGGTGTTTAGTAGGAGACCCCAATTTACATGATCGTATGCTTTTTCAATGTCCAGCTTGCACATTACTCTAGAAATATTTCCTTACAACCTGGAGTCAACCCACTCACTTGCAATGAGAACTGTATCTATTATTTGTCTTCCTTTAATAAAGGCCATTTGGTTTTTGTTGACAAGCTTATCAATCACTCAAGGTTAGGATATTACCTTAAGAAGAATGTCTAATGACTAGGGGTGAGTAGGGTGACTGCTTTCTTCAATCTGCTGAGAACTTTTGGAGGTTTACAGGAAGGAGTTGACAGATTTTGGTGGAATAGACACAGTAGTGGTGCTTACAAAGTGAATGCAGCTTACAAACATATGACCCAAACCAATCATCAAATGGTAGAATGGCCTTGGAAGCACATTTTGAAGACTAAGATACCATATAAGGTTTCATGTTATGTCTGGCTTTTGGCAAGAGAAGCAGTTCTTACTTAAGATGACTTGATGAAAAGAGGGACTACTATCTGCCTTAGATGCTGCCTATGTGGGGAAACTTCAGAGATGGTGAATCATCTTTACCATTGCAAGATAACAGGGTCAACTATGCAGGATGCTCCTTGCACTCAGAATTATCACATGGATAAATCCGGGAAAGATCTCTGAAACTCTAGCAAGTTGGGAAGAAGCTTGTTTGGAGGTTTGGAGGTCAGAGTCGGAGGAAAATGGAGAATGGTTCCAGCTTGTATATGGTTGGACAATATGGAAATAGAGGAATTCCAGATGTTTTGAAAGTACGAGCAATTCTATCCAACAGTTCAAGATGAATTGCATTTTGCTCTTTTGTTTTTGGTGTAGACAGTCTCACTCGGAAGAAACTGTTGAAATTCTAGATGTATTACACTCCCTCTTGAAGACTAGAATAGCTCCAGTTTATTAGTCTTTTGACATAATATGGTGCAAGTACACCAATGTACTGTTCTATCATCATTTATAGAAATATAAAAAAAAATGAATGATGATGATGACCATCTTTTCTGCAGAACAAGTCATGCACTGGTCCAATGTTGTTTTGGCTTATGAACCAGTATGGGCCATTGGAACAGGAAAGGTTGCTACTCCAGCTCAAGCTCAAGAAGTACGTTGAATATCTCTTAGCTTCTTAGCTGTTCAATTACTGATGATGTATGCTTTTATGTATTTGTAATTGTGGTTAAAGTAAAGATGACGTGTTTAGGGGAACTTTTCCACAGTTACAGTATAATCAGCAAATATGTCTTCATATTTTCAACTTTCAAAGGCAGAAAGTACTTCTTTAGATTGGACCTTTATTTTCCTCATGTCATGCTCCTTGGACTATATTGGAAGCTGCAGACATGTATTTTGCTGGATATCTCATAGTTGTTGCATGTCAAGCCTCTGCCTGGCTCCGTCCTGCCTACATCATGTAGTAGATCAGGGCCAACTAGAGGCCATCTCGAGGTTCATGTCTAGGGGCCTTATTTCTCAGTATGTATTTTCAAGAAAACTTGGTCACCTATGTGACAGACGCACAACACATGATGTTTGCCTAAAAGAAAAGTTGCTTCCCTTTTTTTCCATAGGTTTAGCATTCTATGTTAGAAACTTTGATGGGTTCTTAAGTTAATTTGGTCTGTAATTCTATCGGAACATGTTTAACCACGGAAATTTTCATATCTCTACCAGGTTCATTTTGAATTAAGGAAATGGCTTCATGTGAATGTTGGTGCAGAAGTTGCTGCTTCAACTAGAATCATCTATGGTGGTACGTAGAATCATACCTGTTGCCTCATTATAAATGCAGAATGTGAAGTAGGACCACTATTTCTCTGTTTTTTGTCCTGTTAATTTTAGAAGTAAAATACGTTTGCTTGTAATAACAGTTCGGCATTTGCGCTAGAAAGTGTCAAAACGGAGGTAGTTGTATTTGTGCTCACCTTTTCTAACTGGATTTAGTCAAAGTTGAATTACCATGGGGCAACTATTTGTGTCTGTTTTTGGGATCTTTTATCACATTTGGATGTGAATCGTCGCTGTTTAGCTCCTGAATAATCAGAAATCTATAATTTTCTAGTTCAGTTGAAATAATGGATAAATTTGTAGAACACCCATCGATTTGCAAATAATTTATGTCCTGACACTTTACTAAAACAATTTTCAGGCTCTGTGAATGGAGCTAACTGCAAAGAGTTGGCAGCACAACCTGATGTAGATGGTTTTTTGGTTGGTGGTGCTTCACTAAAGGTTTGTTTCAACATTTATGTGTCATTGATTTTGGTGTAGACTTGTGTAGTATCTGACCGTTAAATCTCTGTTACATCACAGCCTGAATTTATTGATATCATCAAGTCCGCGACTGTGAAAACAACTGCTAAGTCGGAATAAGTGTTGCTACAAGGAACCATCTTTTCTCAGAATCCCTTGTATGTTTGTTGTAAATCAGCTTCAATAATACATGTTAGGCACAAGGATTTTATTTAAAATAAAGAAAGGTTATCTTTGCAAACAGGCCTACATTAACAGTCTTTGTTTATTCATCCAACTATTTTATTTTAGCTTACTGGAAAGGATTTCCAAGGATCCTAAGTCATTCTTTGGAGAAATCATTGTCACTCAAAAAGCAGTACTAGAATATAGAGTGAATGTATGGTCCCAATCATGAGTTATGACCTAACATGTCTTCTTTGTCCTTTTTAACCGAAAAGTCCCTGAAGACGAGACTTGAAAGTCGATGGATGGTGGGTCTGCCCCTCTACCTTCTCTCCACTTCGACATTAGAAGTTTAGTCTCTTGCATGATTTGACTCATTAAGTGCACTTAACTCTCATCATGCCACTCTTATCACTGAATTAATTAAAGAAGTGGTGGCCTCTTCTATGTGACTTAGCATATGGTCTAGTGATGTAACTTGCTGGTTGTTTTCTATAAGCTCAAAAACCAAATAGGGAAAATGAGGCACAATCATATCACTTTTTTTTACTTTGATTTTCCACCACTGAAGAAAATGTTATTATTATCTTATTTACTTTGATTGTGATAAACTATATCACTTTTTTTTTCATAAACACAAATAAAATAATTAAACTTTGTGCTCTATGTCAGTGTTGCTTGACTTTTTATTCAAATGGAAAATGGAATGGAGCTTAATAATTCACTTAGAGTGCCTTTTAAAAGATTATGCAGTACAATCAGTTGAATAAAACAGTATGGTTTTGATATTTTTATTAACTCAATAAATAAATAAATAAGATGTATTTGCAGACAAAGTATTTATTACTTAATTATAATTAATTAATATACCTTTTTCACTTGTTAATATGATTTGATATAAACATCAGATTACGAATAAGTATTTTAGTAAAGCAATTGAGGAAGTCAGTCAAGTGAAGATGTGCAGGTCGTTGGTGCGTCCATTCTAGCCCTATTCAGACACCATGCCTTGTCGTCATCTTTTACTGATGTGAAACTACGAGAGAACTAGTAGCCTGCATACAGGTTTGGTTGAATTCAGTCGATTTTGTTCAAATAGTATTTTTGTCTTAATAAATTTATTAAATATGTATAAATGTTAAATTTAGAATTCATTTATCATCACTTAAAATCGTCATTATAAAATTTAAAACTTATAAAGTTGAAATTCTAGCAAAGCAGACCCATTAGCTCCTTATAGAAAGAAATAACCTCCCTCCTTGAGCCGGTGAATTGGTTTACTCCTAATGTTATTGATGTTTGATTAAATACAGAGATTAAGAAAATATTAAAAAGAGATTTATTTTTATTTTTAAAAGATGCTTTAAAAGTTTATTTGGCAATAAATTATTTATTAAGAGTAGATTAAAAAATTCAAAATTAAATTATTTCTAAATATAACAAATTGTCATTCTCTTTTGCATAGACTAAAAAAAATAATAACACTTAAATTGAAACAAAGAAAATATATAATATTCATATTAGGTTTTTAGTCTAAATAAAATTATGTATAACTTACATAAATACTTAAATTGAAACAAAGAAAATATATAATATTCATATTAGGTTTTTAGTCTAAATAAAATTATGTATAACTTACATAAATACTTAAATTGAAACAAAGAAAATATATAATATTCATATTAGGTTTTTAGTCTAAATAAAATTATGTATAACTTACATAAATCCTATAGTGTAAGGACCTAAATTACATTCAATTCCTACTCTTTTTCAATTTACAAAAATCCCTTAAAATCAATGTTATTCGGATATATAGCAAACAAGTCGGATACATTAAATCCTATACATTAAAACAAATTCAGTTACACTTTTAAATGAAAGAGAATATAAAATTGATTGTGAGTTCCCCAAATCACGCTAATCTAATTGATTTCAATCTCTCCCAAATCTTAACAGATTCAATCAAATCAAAATTTAAATTTTCTTCTCCCAATTCTCTTCCAAATTCACCCACCTTCAATTCAAATTTTCTTCTCTCAATTCTATTCCAAATTCGTCTGGCTTCAAACAATTCAAATTCTCTTCTTTCAATTCTTACCCAAATCGTAATAGATTAAAAAAATCGAAAACAATAGCCGATACATGATGAATACATTCAAGAATCTGGAAAACCAAGGTGAGTTATGAACGATACATAAGTGATGGATTTCAAATTTCTTCTCCCAATTCGTCGAAGATCCTTTCAATTTTGATTCAAAATTATCAAAAAAATTGAGAAGATACATCAGGAATATTTTGATTTTGCTGAGACAGTGAATAATTTGGAAAAAAAGATCTGATATTCAAGAATCTGAAAAAAATATGAGCCTCGATTTGCAATGTATAAAATAGATCAGAGCTTTAATTTCATAGTAAAATAGATCTGACTATCAGAGGTATGAAATTACATATATTGTGTTGTTAATTCAATTTTTTATTTGTGTTTTCGAGATGACTATACAATCGTGATACATTAGTATTTATGTTTCTTGTATAATCTGATAAGAACTATACTCCTATTAATTAGATACATTAAATAAGTAATTTTGCATTTAAAGTGTTTGCTTAGAGATCGACAGGTTACTGTGTGATACATGTGGTAATAATTTAAATTATTGTATCATGACCAAATGTTTAGCATGATACATTACTATTTTTGTATCTTGTTGTGTTTGTGAAATACTATAATTTATAGATGATACATTATACATGTAATTTGTTGTAAAAGTATCAAAATGTTCAAGAATGATGGTATCAGATTATAGTTATATTTTGCACCTGATATTAAGTATAAGTTTAGTTGTTTGATTGTTTGTGATTGATACATAGAAATAATTGTTTTATGGAATGTATCACTAATTTCTTTAATGTTAACATATTGTTGCATCATCTGAGTAACTTTATTCAGTCTATGATTCTGGAAGAAGATACATTGTTTGCCTTGAAAGATAAACATGCAATTGTGAAAGATTTCAAGTTGATAAGATACATTTTTTTTATATAATGTATTATTTAATAGTTCATAATAATGTATCTGATACAATAGGTTGTGAAAAAAGGGTGTATGTAAGCTGAAATAATATTAAATAAAATAAAAAATTCCTAATATAATTAAATAACAAAAAAATTTTCCATAAATATAGTAATTTGTGATTGATAAGGTATATCAACCAATTGATTTTCTTTCTATTAGTTGATTTTTATTTTTGTTGTTATCCTTCTTCCTATTTCTTTCTTCCACGTTATTCTCAATCAGTTGGTAATTTTTTTTTAAATTTCATCACCAAATATTTTTTCGTAATTTAGGTCAACATATAATTTTTTTCTGATTCAATCAGTTTATTATTTATTTATTTTTTGCTTTTTTTTAAAAGTTTTTTTGCTTTGATCTTGTTTTTTATTTTCTTAATATAAAATTTGATTTTTTAGAAATAAGAATTCTGATTTTTGAAAATTTAATTTCGTTTTTAGTTTTTTTTTTAATTATGATCTGGAACTTTATTTTTGAGAAATAAAAAATTATTTTTCTAAAATTTTGATTTCATTTTTGGTGTGCTATAAGGAGTGATTTGTGGAGTGAAATAAGGAAGGGATAAACATTAGTTTTGGGAGTTAGAATTTATGTATCAAACGTCTGGAGTTTGGGAGTATAATAAGGAATTTTGGAAAATTTAAAAACTGGTAGGGAATAATGGAAATTATGAAAATAAAAGGTGTGTATATAGGTAATTTAGCCTAAAATTATTCCATCTCGGACTTTATTTTCATTCTTTAAGATTAGTTGACACATTGTAATTGTCAAATATTTTCCAAAGTCAACGCATCTCTTTTTTTTTTATTTTTAATTTCACCTCTTTTAAGCGAGAATCTATCAAAAATTGCTTATTGAACCCACAAAGACAAGGATAAGATTTTTTGTACATTTTATTTTCTTTTAATCTCACTTTATATGAAATTACACCAAATATTATAGTGATGAATTTTTTTCTTTTACTTCTTTTTTAATTCAAAATTGACTTTTCTTTTATTTTTATTACGAAAATGAAAGTCATTTCGTTTTATAGAAGTCTTCTATCTATTTATAATATGGCTATCACCTATTTTGCTAATGTAATAATGGTAGACATAAAAGTTAGGCAGAATTACTACAGGAATGGCAATGAGGCGGTGCCGGGTTGGGACACGGGTTGAGCTTGATCTTTAAAAAATTTAATTCGCTCCGTCCTGCATAACAATCTTTAGTAATTCTGAGGAGTGGAGCGAGTTAAAAGTTAGACCCGTCCGCATGAATCCGTCCTGCATAAAAAAAAAATTAGTATTTTTTTTCTAGTTAAGTTTGATACTAAAATAAATTATAAAATAAATTCATTTTTTATTAAGTTGTATTAATTTAATAGATAATGACTTGAAAAATTATTTTTAGAGGTCTGGGAAACATGTAAGAAATTGTATTATTTTTTATTAGATCATTTTCATTTACTGTCTTCAATATTTTAGTAGCTTTAAAAAAATCATATTAATAAATAATGTTTTATCACTCTTATAACATGTAAAAAGTTTTAAATTAAGTTTGAACCCGCTTAAGATCACATATATCGACAACCCGCCCCGCATTAATTTTAAAAAAAATCCACTTCAATCCGCCCCACATTTCACCCACCACCCACATAGCCTTAAACTCATCCCGCTCCGCATCCGCCCCACCCACTGCCATCCCTACATGATTGTACCATTTTAATTCATATCCAAACAAAAGATTAGTCAAACTATGAGCTGCATAGTTGAAATCCGAGAGTCAAAATATAATGTTCGTCAAGTCTATTATATTCCTTTTTTAATTCATAAAGTATGACTACTAGTCTACTTACAAAGCTGGCAAAACTAATAAAATTAGGAAAAAGGGTCTGATATATTCTCAACTTTGTCATTTAGAGGTGATATATCCCTCGTTATAAAAATAGCTCATATATACCCCTATTGTTATATAAATAGCTCATATATACCCCTCGTTAATTATTTTAAAAAAATATAATCCCATATGGGTATATTTAATCTTCCTCAAACATATATTATTATTTTTAACTTTTTTTGTTTCAATAACTAATTTAGATTTATTATTTTGATGGTCAAATTTATTTAAGTTTGTTAATATTCTTGTAAAATTTATTATAGATGACCCAATTTTTTTCTTCAAATACAAAAACTAAATTATATTTTAAAAAAATAGTTTTAAAGTTTTTTCTTTACACTAACGAATGAAAGAAAAAATAAAATAAGAATAAGAAACTCAAATAATGATAATCAAAAAGTCAAAAAAAATAATTATGTCCGAAAAATTAAAATATATCTTGAAATTTGCTAAAAAAAATCATATATACCCCTAAATATTTTTTTAAAAAAGATCAAAAGTCAAAAATATAACTTCAAAACTATTTTTTTCACTTTCGTTATATGAAGGGTATATGTGAGCTCATTTTGTAACGGTAGGGGTATATATGAGCCGTTTATATAACGGTAAGGGTATATATGAGCCACTTTCATAACGAGGGGTATATCAGCCCCAAATAGCAAAATTGAGGGGTATATCAGGCCCTTTTCCCATAAAATTATTTAGCAATATTTATACTAAATAACATAGACTATAACGAAATGATTCAATTTAATTAAATGTCTCGAATTATTTTTAAATATATAATAAATTTTGTTAAAGACTCCAATATAAATATTAAAAAATTTTAAAAAAGGGAATATTTGCACATGGCCGTACAATCTAACCACCCTTTGACTTCATTGCTTCATGACGACTTTCACTCTTTAAAATCTGGAATATATATATATACTAGATATTAGGAGCCCGTGTTAGCACGAGCCCAATACATATTATTTATTTTGTCTTAATTTATGTGACACATAAATAATTTAAAAGATTAAATAATTTTTTAATATAATTAAGTACTTTAAATTATATTTATTGTAATTTATATTACTTTTTATGTTATTATAAAATGATATAGGTTACTCCTTTGTCGCAATTTATGTAACAATGATAGAATTTTGAGAATTGACCAACTTTTTATATATATTTTTGTAAATGTTATAAATTGTCAATGATAAATAGTACTTTTTACATAATATATTTAAATACACACGCGGATATATTAAGTTATTAGTTATTGTATTTTATGATAATTTAAATATAATTTTTTAAGTATATGATCAATTTTTTTTAAAAAAAACAAGACAAATAAAATAATATCAAAATGATAAAATGCGATTTTTATTTGAATTTACTAAAACAATTAAGTGAAAATTTTCAACTAATACTAAAGCTAAATCTTTATTCAATTAACTTTAATTTGAGAAGAAAGTCCATGCTAGCAACACTTGGCAATCATGTATGCGGACACCAAAGTGATTCATCACAAAAATAGACTTGACCTACAAAGGATAAAATTGTCTTTACAATTAAAAATAGCAAATTAATTTTGATAGATGTACAAATCAAGCCAATGAAAAATGCTAAAAATATTAAAATTACAAAAACACTCTCAAGCAGCAAGCAGGCATGTTGACCTGCTGCTTGCTTGAGCAGGTTAATTAACTGCCTTTTATAATATAGTAGAATATATATATATAGTGAATTTAAATATTCTTTTTGTCGAAGCATATCTGATCTTCTTCTTTTGTAGTTGGTGCATATAATAAATGATATGTCATTTTAATTCTTTTACTTTATTAAAATACTTTTGATTCTTTATATATGCTTCGACAAAAGAATATTTAAATTCACTTATTTTTTCATATACAAAATATTTTAATTTTATTGTTCTTATTACTTTGAGGCTATTCATATCCTCGCTATTAGAAAATTGTCTCGTATCTATCCTTGACTTAATGGATCTCCAGTGATAATTAGATGAATTTTACTTGTCAAAGTACTTTGTCAAAAAATGTTCGATCTACCTTTCTACATTTGAAGCCACACTTTGTTTCAGGTTGGAGATCTGTCACAGTAGTCAAAATCATATATGAGACATTTTGTTAATAATATATATATATAAAACATCAAGTTCATTCGAATTCATTACTTTTGACACACAGAATATGTTTTGTCTTTCACGTATATGTTGCATGTGTTTTTACTCGATTATTCCAAAATTGTTCATATGGATGTTGAATATCCAACAAGATTAATTCTGTCAATATATTGCCTTGGAGAATAATTTAAACATCATGCATACCATGATTTAGTTTTTGTTTGCATTATGGAGAGAGTACAATATTTTAATCAAATATAAAATATTAATTTATAACTTCATTATTTTTAATAAAAAAATAATTTAATTTTAGTTGAAATGAGATTTTTGTAACATTTTATTGATACAAATGATTAATTACTAATTTTATTTGAATTTCATATTAATTATTTTTAAAATACTAAATTTGTACATTTATATATTTAAAACTAACATTCTTAATTATTCAGTGATAAGATCTAGTAACAATATCTGAATACTCAAATTCAAATGTCTTAATCATAATGTACACACATTCAGACATACATGTTCAAATTTAAATATCTTAATCATAATAAAAATCTCTTAATCTTCAAATTTGCATATACATATGAGGATAAATTTAAACATCTTAATTTTAATTCACATCTTAATATATTATTAAGAACATGCCACTAGATACGAGACTATAAGATTGTCCGGGATTGATGATCCTTTGAATCATGAAGTACATGTCTCCAAAAGTTACAAAAATAATAATGTCACTCTGACATGACTCATTGGGAGACTTAGTAATAGTTTTTCGAATTATCACAGTGTCCAGAATATTTCTTAAAAGAGTTAAATAAAAAAAAAAAGATGATTCAATATATATATATATATATATATATATATAAAAATTATTCTTATATATAATATAATTTTTTATTGAAAGAGATTAGGTTGTTCCCACTTAGCTCCATTCTCACTTTGATGGATAAAAAAGCCAAAAGAAAAAAGAAGCATCCATATATGTTCTTGTTAATATAACATGGAAAGAAACATCAGAGGATAAGGCTGTCTTTTACCATGATTTTGATGGCGCTCACTTAGTATGGAAATGGGGCAAACCTCAGTACGATGAGTCCTTAAGATGGGAGGCAGGGGTGTAAATGACCGGATTGGTTCGAGTTTTTCAACTATCAAATCAAATTATTTATGTAAAAATTTTAAATTTATAAATCAAACCAAATTAATAAAATTCGATTTTTTTTGGGGTTTTCAACCTCGGGTTGATTCGGGTTTTTCAAATACCAAACCAAATCATTGTTTGTGTCGAATTTTTAAATTTATAAATCAAACCAAACTAATAAACCTCAGATTTTTTCGATAAAGTTTGCATACAAACATATAATTAACTTGTACTCCAAATATTTCTTTAGTCCAACCAAAATACAATTATCTAAGGTATTTCTTAAAAAAATAACACAAACTATGAGATGAGTACTGATGAACAAAAATATTCAATTAAAAATAATAATAAAATCATCATATAAAATAAATATTGCAAAGTCATAATGAAAATGATCATAATTTAAAAGTACTAAATCATGCTAAAATTATAAGTTTAATAAGTATTAGTTACATTACTAAATATTTAAGAAAAAATAAAATTAGATTATGTTTTTTAATTGTCTAAACCAATGTAAAACTAAATAACAATTATTCAATATTATTGTCATTCTTTGTGTTGAATTGATTTTCTTTTTGCATTAGTATTAATTTGATTTTGATTTAAATTTTATTATAATTATCAACATCGATGAACTATAATCTTTATTGGACCATTCCGAATTCTAAGTTTTAAACTTGAAATAATCTATTGAAAGATAAACACTATGAAATAGTATAAGAAATATTTTAAAATTATATCAAAGTAAATATTTTTATGTATAAAATAAAATTTTAAAATTATATATATAATGTCGGGTTGGTTTGGTCTCGGGTTGTTTTTTTTAGTTAAAACCAAACCAACCCAAATATAGTTGGGTTTTTTTTCCAATACCAAACCACTAGTCAGATTTTTTTTTTTCGATTTGACTTGGTTTGCGGCTTGGTTCGGTTTTGTACACTCCTAATGGAAGGTGTATGTGACACACATATAATGAAGGCGAGTTGATAAGGGATTTAGGGTAAGATAACAAGTGTCATACCTCAACTTAGGATAATGTCACGATCCAACCCATCGGGCCGTGCGGGGACCTACTCTAACACCTAAGTAGGAGAACCCTCATATCCCAATAGTTAAAACCATGCAGAAAATTAATAAAACTAAAGAATAAAGGACTTTCATATAACATTTTTATAAAAACAAGAGTTAAAACGATTCAAAGTTAAGACTTGTAAAGTAATTAACACCCCAAGGATTTAGTCTAAACAGGTACAAGAGCTACAAAGAGTACAAGTAAAACATAATACTGAAAAGAAATAACTTCCGTCATGCGGAAGGAAAATAGAAGCTGCTGGAGATTGCCTTCGTCTTCACCTATGAAACATCACTGATCTTGCAATCAGACTATGCCCAAAAAGGCATAGCAAGAGTAATATCAGTACAACACACGTACTGGTAGGCATCATCGGTCAACCCGAATACCCACCGCATAATATAAGAAATCAACTAGAGAAACATGCAATAAGACTAATTATTCCTCCACCTTTATATTTTTCCTGCCCTTACCATTCCGGATATATATATTATCATGCTAATTCACTTGCCTCTAGCCCCTTACTCGCTTCTTTCGTGATTACACCTAATCAATCTATCCCTTAAGGAAGTTCCCGTATATATCACTACCAACCCGGCCAACCACTCACGACACACCCTTACGTTTCTTCCTCTCTACTCAACTTACAACTCCATATTACGCCTATCGGGGCTTACTATCCGTTTATATTACCACCCCCTCAAGGGGAAAAACCCAACTATCAACATTATCCCTAAACACCATCCTGAGCTTCAACAATAATTCCCATGACCACATTCTAATTAACAAGGATAACACCTAGACCCTTACTCCCCCCTCCCCCCTTACCATACTACAACCCGAATTGGGACTCTACCATTCACAGTTCCTCACACAACAGATATCTCCAATTAACTTACCACTTCGCAACCCCTGCATAAAAGGGCATACGAAATAATCCAACAATTAATTCGTGGAACATGTCCAATCCCACATTCTCAAATAATACACATATATGACAATTCAGTGGTCCTCTTATGGAACTCATGCCCAAACTGTTAGTGTACCGGTACGTGGTACCTGATCCAAGTTAGTGTGTCGGATTGTGACACCCGTTTCAATGTTTATGCCGGTACGTGGCAACCAATCCCAGTTAGTGTGCCGAAACGTAGCACCCAATCCAATGCAAGTTAGCGTGTCGGTTCGTGACACCCGATCCCATGCATCAAATAATACAAACACAATCACATCCAGGGGCGGAGACAGCATATAATGAGGGGGTTCAGACCTCGGAGAAAAATATTACTATTTATACATGGTTAAAATTATTTTTTTAGGTATGTATAATAGATGTCGAACCCCCTTCCACTAGTTCGTGTGTTTACTTCTCAGATTTTGAACCTCCTTATTAGAATTTCTGGCTCCACCATTGATCACATCCATAACGTACACCACTCACATCATATAGTCAAGTACTCAAGTTCCTGGCACGCATTGTTCATAATCAATTCATTAAGTTTGTTACTATGGTTACACTTCGTTTATACGCATACATATCATACATACACCAGTCACAACATCCCATGAATAGGAAATCTCATATTTCCCAAACCCTAATTCACCAACTAGGAATATACGCATAATCACTCCTTTTTCGGTGCACAAGAAGCCTACACTTGAATTCTACCGTCAATTTCAACATTCTATGCAGTGAATAACAGATTTATAACTATTCAATTTAATAAACCTAGCCTACCTGGGCGCCAAGCTGCTACATAGAATTATAGCTCCAATTCGGGTTTTCTGGGCGACAAGATGGTGAATTTGGCCAAGAATCCGCAAGTCATCGATCTCCTTATGCTAGAATTCTCTTCCTCCTTCCTTCCCAAGCCTAGAGCAACTTTTGGAGGATTTCTAGGGTAATCCTCGCCTATTTTAGGTGTTTTTGGAAGAAGGAGAAAATAAGACTTCGCGTTATTTATATTTTGCCTCGCCTATCCCGCTCTGACGGCTACTTATCCCGTTGTGGCGCTGCCGCTCTAGCGGGATTCAGCCCGCACTGGCGAGACAGTGACCCCAGTGTTTTCCCAATGTTTTATTTTTCCTAAATAACAATGGTTCCCGTCGTTACAAATAAGAAGTCCCACATCGACAAAACATAAATAAGATGTTGGACATATATATAAGTTAACAGGTTTTGCACACTAGTGACGCAAAAATCATATGTCGGTCTACGTCCAAAACAAACAATATCATTAGTGGGTTGAGCCATTACAACAAAAAGGACCGATAGACTAAACGTTGTCAAGCTTATGAAGAAAGTGCGCAAGAGAAGCTTTTAAAATATAACACAGTTCACATGGTACACTCATTTTTGGCACAAAAATAACTTAGCCCAAAAAAGAAAAACAAATTTGTGAGGTTTATTTGGCCAAAATGGACTAGATATACCATGAACTTTGATCGCGACAATATCAATCTCACTTGCGCTTGAAAGGGAAACTCAAAAATATTGTAATACAAGGCTGAGTACATACATCTACATTGTATTCAACAAGTACAATTGACTCCCTAACACAAATTTGGATCATGCCAATTTTGGGAGAACCATAGTCCATAGGTATTGTGATATTTTTTTCTTTTCAAATGAGACCTATTATAATTAAGTCTCACTAACTAGTTTTCTAACAAAGATAATTTCCAAAATCATGGTTTCCACACTCAAATAAACTTCTTCCAAAACTGATATTAGATAATCTATCACATCGAGATGTTGATTCATTATCCTGATAAGATAGGGAATTTTAACCCCCATTTTGTTGGATTTATAAGAAGATTTTCATCTAACAAGTCAACTAATTGGCAGAACACATGACTCATGAGATGACTTGAGAAAGTCTTCAAGGCATATAAAGCCAAAAGTATGAAAAGCATCTCCTCCTATTTTTCTAGTTGACAACTACACTACTCCATTTCAACAATTTTTAATATTAAAAAATATTTATAGTTGGAATCATCCAATATGGAGAAAAACAAATCTCTTTCTATTTCTTCCTAAAGAGTGTAAATGCGAATTTTTATCGGGATTTAGGTTATTATTTTTTTACAAAAAACAATCTCTTATTACAATATTATAATTGGATCGATCGAATCATACCATCAGTGAATTAGTATAAGAAATAGAAAATGCATAATGTAGACATTTCAGTTGAAATACTTGAAAAATACAAGTAATAATGCTTTTTAGTGCTACCTGAACGTAAAGTAATGACTTTTAATTTATGTCAACAACTTAAATTTAATAATTTAATACATGAAAAACAAAATCTATTTTCGTGTGTGCTTTAAAGGTTCCCAACTCATCACTCTTATCTTTATTTATTAGGGTGCTTTTTCATTTCCTAAAAAAAAAACCATTAAATTGTCCACTAATATTCTTGCATGATTAGAACTTAGAATTTATTTCTTGGTCTCCCCAACATCCATCTATATTGGTTACCTTATAAGTGGCATTAAAACTTTTGACAATTTTTTTTAGTCTAAAGGGAAAAAAAAACTTTACTAAACAAGTTTATGGTACGTAAACCACAAAAAAAAATGATTATTATTTTTTCTCTTGGATATAAGTTTTTCATAAATTTGCGATATAAAAATGTTGCATATATTTTCTATTTTTAATTCCCAAAAATTATAATTAGGAGTACATAAGGTTTCAATTATTTGAATTGGACCTAATGTTATTATTAGTCCAACTAATAAGTCAACTTGAGAAAACACATGGATGTAAGAGGTTATTATCCTAGTGTTCTTTTCTTTTTTTTCTCCTTTAAAATAAGATTATTTCTTCAGCTTCATTTTATGTCGCACTGTTTGACTTGACATAATTTTATTTTTTTTAAAGAAGATTATTTCGTAAATTATTTCATTAAGCATAAAAATAAAATTTAAAATAAATTTTTTAATTATAATAAAATAATATTCTTTGAGACAGACTAAAAAGAAAGAACGTCATATTTTTATGGAAGGAGTAGTACTTGTAGATGGACAATGGTCCTCGTGATCTGTTATTACTACTAGTGGATAGAGAATGTTATCTCCTATTGACTTAAATGTATTTTTTTGGGTCCATTATTGACTTATAATGTATGGTGCTATTAATTACATTTTTATTATTTACAAAAGTCAAAGTGATATATAGAGAAATAGAATAAATTTTAATAAAAATTAGCTGGAATAAGTGTTGCTAAATTTTAATAAAAATTAGCTGGAATGGTGGATTTGATAATAATTACTGTCCTCAGGGAATTTATGCCCCCAAAAATATTGTTGTACCAGCTCTATGACCAAAAATAGGATGTAATGCAGAATACACTTTCAAAAGCATCTAACTATGCACATGTATTGATCAAAAGCATGTTACGTGGATAAATTAACTACTTAAAATATATTACTTCCTTTAATTAAATGGAATAGCTTCAATAAGTAGTAGAATAATGCAGATTTATTCCAATTATGGTTGATTTGTACTTGCTATTTTTGCCTGTCCATTTATGCCTATGCATAGTACAAAATAGTATAGATCACAGTCCTTTCTTCCAAATTAAATATAATGGTTTGATTTTAAGCGATCATTACGTAGATAAGTTAAACACATATTTTTTTTTGTCTCAATTTATGTGTATTTTTTCGTTTTTAAGATTTAAACAATTTAAGTTTGATTGAGAATTTACGCATGGAATATTCATTTTTTTTTGAAATAAAATTTATATATTTGTAAACTATATAAAATGTACTATAAGTCACAATAATTGATAATTCAAAATGTTTAAAAAATCTATAAAAAACGTTCAAAGATAGACTTGTTTGAATTTCGAAATCTGAAAAGTGTCATATAAAATGAGACAAAGGGAGTGATATATATATATATATATATATCACTCCCTTTGTCTCATTTTATATGACACTTTTCAGATTTCGAAATTCAAACAAGTCTATCTTTGAACGTTTTTTATAGATTTTTTAAACATTTTGAATTATCAATTATTGTGACTTATAGTACATTTTATATAGTTTACAAATATATAAATTTTATTTCAAAAAAAAATGAATATTCCATGCGTAAATTCTCAATCAAACTTAAATTGTTTAAATCTTAAAAACGAAAAAATACACATAAATTGAGACAAAAAAAAATATGTGTTTAACTTATCTACGTAATGATCGCTTAAAATCAAACCATTATATTTAATTTGGAAGAAAGGACTGTGATCTATACTATTTTGTACTATGCATAGGCATAAATGGACAGGCAAAAATAGCAAGTCGAGTAAAATCATGTAAAGTATCCAGCAACTTGTCACAAGCATCTTAATTGGCAAATGCATCCTTTTGGACTTTCTGGATTTTGACTTGACATATCCAACTTGTAACCAATCTTTTCAATTCATATATATAATTTATTTTCAATTCTTAAATGTGATTAACAATTGCGTTTTGGTATGAAATTCAGGTCTAAAAGAGCCAATGACGTGTCAGGCATATGAAGGGACAGATAGACAGCTAATAGGTTTATTTGTGTATTTAAAAGGCAAGTATATGTTGAAGATACCGGAAATTGAAGACATAGAACAAGTTGAACAATCTGGTTCAATCAACGCATATGACAGAGTTAGAGTCACTCTAGGTTTAGGTTATATCGATTAGGTTGCTATTTCTTGTACTAGGATTAGAATACGAGTAAGTATAGTTAACTTAGGACTTTAGAATTCTCTCCTTATATAAGGAGCATGTACTCAACAATTTTAATCATTAATACAATTTTTGATTTCTCTAATCCTAGACATGAGAATTCTACATGGTATCAGAGCTTAAAAGTTTTTTAGCTCTCTGAGTATTGATAAAAAAAAAAATCACACGTTAAATTGCAATGACCCTTTCTATCAACACTATGTCGACTTTCTCACTTTACCAATTCATTGCTGCTTGCTCCATTAAACTTAGGCCAACAAACTATCTCATATCTGATAGCCTTGCAACCATTCACAAACTTATGGATGAAGATAGCAAAGTAATCAATTTTTCTAAAGGTTTAGGTCTCAAATACAAGACCTTCAGGACTGTCATGTTAGGTAAGGCACCATATTCCACCCTTAGTCAATTTATCAATGCTTTCAGTGGTTTTGATACAAGGGAAGATGAAGAAGATGTGCCTCAACAAAACCATAAAATGGTATTCTCTGCCCAAAGGGGCTAGGGAAGAGAAAACAACACTTCACTCCAGAGAAAGAGGTTTCAAGCCTGCTGAACATGGAATGGGTTCTCAGAACAGTCAATATGGACTAGGTTCTCCGAATAATCAAAGTTTCACAAGTGAAAATAAGGAGAAAAGCAGTATTAAGCCATATCAAATCTGTGGTAGGATTAATCGTACTGCTCTTAAGTGTTTCTACAGGTGGGACTACTCGTATCAATCTGCAGATGAACTATCACAAGCAATAACTTGACATCACATTCATACCGAAGCATTGACAAAACAAGTTTTTGCTAGATATTTTAAGCAAGCTAGGAGTAATCGTTCCTCCACTCTCTAGCTTGAGAGGAAGTATAGAAGATAAAGGAAATTGAAGACATGAAACATGTTGAACAATCTAGTCCAATCAACGTGTACGACGGAGTTAGAGTCACTCTAGGTCTAGGTCACTTATATCGACTAGACTGCTACTTCTTGTACTAGCTGAAGTCGACTAGGATTATATTACAACTAGAATTAAATTATTCATAATTGCTTTATTATTATAGTAGTAATAGGTATTGTAGTAGGACACTAAGTATAATTAACTTATGACTCTACAATTCTTTCCCTACATAAGGAGCATATACTCAATAATTTTAATTATTAACACAACCCTTGATTTCTCTAATCCTAGACGAGAGAATTCTACAGTATATGGATATTTTTAATAATGGCATAATACATAAATATGCAATTTTACTTGCTTCACCTAACATTTATGTCCTCCAACTTTAAGGTGCATGAGTAGACACTTAAATTTATATAAAATTAAATAAGTAAACACACACGTCCTATGTCACATAATACACATTGGACATCATGTAGGACACAAAGGTAGAACAAATGTGTCTATTTTTTCAATTTTATACAAATTTAATTGCCCACTTGTGTACACCCAAAATTAGAGGGCATAGATGTAAGTTGATGTCAAGTTAAATGATATATTTATGTCTTATGCCTTTAAAAATATATGCTTAAAAAGACAGGTTGATGTACAAAATATTTTGTGTTCACGTAGAATTTGGGGAAGGATGCACAAGCCTTAAGGAGTGTGATGAATATAGTCTAGCCTAATGCAAAAATTAATAGCTACTTTTCGACTCGAACATGTGGCCAATAGATCACACGAATACTACCACAAAAATAACTTTTAGCGGCAGTAAATATGCACATTAACAAAGAGTGTTAAAGTCTTTATCAACATTAGTTAATTGCCATTAAATTCAATGTCGATATAGGTTAGCTTTAGCAACATTTACAAAGGGTACTAAAATGTATTCCCCGCATCCAACAATAGTTGTCCATTATACTATTTTGGAATGTCCAGCAATACTTATCCATTTTATGAAATAAATGGATAATTTTACACTTAGTTCCTAATTTACCCTTATCATTAATTATAGTCATTTCCCTATTACATTTTTCAAGACATTTTATTTATTACTCCCTCTGTCCTTAATTACTTGTCCACTTTTGAACTGACACACCTATTAAGAAAATAATGATTCACATAGTGAGTTTACCATTTTACCCCTATTAATTATGAAGTGGATGAATTAAAAACTTAAGATTTTCAAGAAGTTCTACCTTTTTCAAAATAATTAATTGAGGGTATAATAGGTAAAATATTGTTGTCCATTCTTAATTTGTCAAAATGGACAAGTAATTAGGGACAACTAAAAAAGGAAAAGTGGACAAGTAATTAGGGACATAGGAGTTTATTCAAAGAGTGATATAGTAAAATTACCCTTCTATTTATAGTTTCGTAAGAAGTGTGCAAAGTCAATAGTACAGAAATGTTTTCTGACAGAGGGAGTAATTGTCACTAGTAATTGCCGTTGATAATATATATATATAACGATAATTAAGCTACTATCTTTAATTTATTGCAGCTAAAAATTATTTTTGATGTAATGGGAAATAACTTTACCATTAACTCCAAGTCATTTTTAATAATACATGTTTAATTAATCTTGTATTAGTTCATAGTGAAAGAGACCAAAAATTAACCTGCCCTACCAGGGTTAATTCAAAGGTTTAGGTCCAGTTCTTGGTAACCAGTAGCTTTTTCCCATATATTATGCATATATACTAAAAAAAATCACTAAATTTTTATAAATATTAATTTATTTTAAAATTATTGTAGCATCTTATTAATTTCAAATTCTAAATCCGTCTTTTATGTTTATGGAAGGGGGAGGAGACTATTATCGTATAATGGGGGTATGGCCGTGGGATGAGATAATCAACGTTTTCACTATTTTTATTAGAGAGTCATTTTAGTTGTTTATAAGTAGGGCTGGACATAAAATATCAAAAATCGAATTATCAAATCGAATCAAATTGTTTGATAATTTGGTATTTGATATGGTATTCGGGAGTAAAATTTTAGAGTTATGGTATTTGGATTTGAGTTTGGGTTTGGTATGAGACATTAGTACCATTTTAATATTCGGTTTTTCTGAAATATCAAATTATTTACTTAATGAAGGTCATATATCAACATATTCATTACTCATTAGTACAAGCCCAAAGAGAAATTTAAAGAATAAGCATAAATTAACAATCCAAGTACACGTCTTTTAGTTGTATCAATTTGTTTTTTTTCATGTCTTCATACTTCAATACAACATTAACTGTATCAAATCAAAATTTAATTTACCGTTTATCGAATTATCGAATCGAAATTTAAAAATTTGATATATAATATCTACTTTTAACTATCAATTACCGAATTACGAAATTCAAAATTTAGAAATCTAAATCGAATACCAAAAGCCCACTCCTGTTAGTAATAAACGTGTTTTTCTATCAAAATATGTTCTAATTTGTTTGATTAATTAAATATTTAAAAAATGAAAAATATTCTCTTTTATCAAACACCCTAGGTTTTTATTTTACTTCTAAAAGTTGGGCAGTATTTTACATGATTGTAGCCTCTTAATTGATATATCCAAAATAAAAGATAGTCAAACTATTGAGCTGTATAATTGAAATCCAAAACCAAAGATTAGTCAAAATATTATGCCTGTCAAGCCTATTATATTCTTTTTTTAATTCATAAAGCATGACTACTACTGCAATTACAACAAAGCTGGCAAAACGAAAAAAAGAAAAAAAAAAGGGAAATATTTGCACATTGCCAATGTGGCGGGGCCACTAGGGTTCATCCGAACTTTCTTCGGTGTAAACTTATATTATTTATATATGATTAAAATAATTTTTTAGATATATATAGTAGATATCGAACCCCCTTCAATTACTTCGTGCGTCTATTTTTTTAGATTTTAAATCTCCTTATTAATAATCATGACTCCGCCACTAAATATTTATTTGTCATATATACAAATTCTAACCACCCTTTGACTTCTTCACATTTTCATGAATCATGAATCATGACGACTTTTCAGTCTTTAAAAGTATATAGTGAATCTTTGGACAGATTAAATAATTATAATGGCATATTATTATTATTATTATTATTATTAGGGAAAAGGGTCAAATATATCCCTAAACTATTCGAAAATGTTTAGATATACGGGGTATATCTAGACCTTTTTGAATAGTTTAGGGGTATATTTGACCCTTTTCCCTTATTATTATTATTATTATTATTATTATTATATTTCCAAGTACAAAAGAAGATAAAGACATTCTTGAAGGAGAGCGATTCAAATTTACGCCCAACGACTAATACATACATTATATTGTTTATATAAATTTAAGGAATTTAATTACCCTCCGTTATACTTTTGAATCTCTACGTTAGGATCAAGATCATTTGAAGATAATAGAAAAAAGTGGATATCAGGCTCTTCCTTGGGTGCGGTATATTACCATGGCTGGTGAATATGAGTTGAGACTTACGTAAAACCACACCGAGATGATGATCCAATCCAAATAAGTTTTGCTTGAGGCTCATAGAACTCATCCAATGCTTTGAGCTCCTTTGCAGGAGATGAACTGGTTTAGCTCATACATTTGAAGCAAATTGTTTTGTTGTGCCAATTTTTGTTATTATTGCATTTGACTTTATTTCTAATTGTTAACAATAACGGTTTGGACGGTCTCAAAGTATGATCGAGAATAAAATTACGAATATTATCTCTTACAGAGCAGTATTTCTGTCCCTTTAATTTTTTAAAGATGACAAAAGAATGAAGGAGATGTAAGTAATATGCGAAGAACAATATACTCTACTACTCTACACATTCACTTTCGAAATCAATACTCATCCATGAATACCATTTTTCTTCACTGCCAAAGATTGTGCATGAAACGATAAATATTCCTTAATCAAAAGTCTCGATCGTCGAATATCATTTTTTCTTTCTTCCTAGATGGCATCTAGGTAGCCTTTCACGTATTTTTGCATGTTTTTACTCGAATATTTTTTTAATTTATATGGATGTTGATTCCAACAAGATCTTTGTCAGAAGAACGTGCTATTATATTGCCTTGACAATAATTTAAACATCATGAATATATAGTTGCATACCATGATATATCCAGTGACAAATATTTTCTTATAATAAATATCTCCATTTAAAATTTGACATTTTCGATTTATATATACTAGTAAAGTTGGCAAAATATCCATTAATGATCAATTCTATACCATTGGTAGATCATTTAATACTAATATATGTATTTAAATTAATTTGGTAGTTGATTAGAATTATGTATTTATAAATAATGTAGATATTAGTTATAAGAATCTATGCATTATATTATGTAGGTAATCGTTATGCAGAGAGTTATATATGTATTAGTTATTGCACATTTTATCCTGCATAGGATTCCTCATAACTTATACAGTTAGTTATGCGAGTTTTTAAATTACAAATCAGATGTCATATTGATTTTATATCTAATTAATAACTTACTTCTTATTTAGCTACCAAATGTTATATAACTTATACATAAATAAATTATTTATTTTCTAGGAATCAAATAATGAAATAGATTCTATGAGAATATATAAGATTGTGTGGGGTTGTGGATCTTTAGAATCATGGACATGTCTCCAAAAGTTAACAAAGAGAAAATATCACGAAAATTCGTAAGTTTGGATACACAATCATAAAAATAATGTCACCCCACGTGACACATGATTCATTAGGTCACTTAACAAAATCTTCCAAAAAAAAGGTCGTTTATGAATTTAAATTTTATATAAATTTAAGTTATAAAATTTTAAATTAATAATTTATATATATTAAATAAATATAAAATTTAAACTTAAATTAGTGAGTTAGGCGAAATTCATACTTTAAATTCTAGCTCTGCCCTAGTGCAAGTTGGAAATTAATGGCTTTTGTCTTAGTCAAAATATTGTATCATATCCGTGACTTTGTGTCTCAAAAAATAAAACGATTATTATTATTTATTATGAATATCATAGTAAAAATATGCACTTAATTTTTTATTTCTTAAAAAGTGTACAAAATTTATTGTGCACAAATAAAAGAGAATGAAGAAAATAGTAAAAAGAAATAATCAGAAATTAAGAATCTCTCTTTATTATTATATGCAAAATCAATTAATTCATATATTTCTTTCTTCTTATTGATCCTCCCAACATCCATCTATAGCGGTTATTACTGACATCATAATTTTGACATTTCTTTTCTTAATCTTACTTTATGGTACATAAAACATAAAAATTGATTATTATTATTTTATTTTATATCATATCATACAATTAGCTTGGATTTTTTTTTTGTCACAATTCAAAATCTCTAAGGAGGCGTGATTGACATCCGATCAATATCCTTTACTGAGTGAATCATTTTTAATTGTTATACGAAGTGACATATTTGTTGTGATATAAAGAAGTTGTTAGAAGATATTAAAAGTAGTTAGAAGTAGGAAGGATAGATTAGTCTTTTAAGAGTGTTAGTTATAACAACTTGTCCAATTGTTAGTTAGGCAAGTTAGTTACAAATGTTAAAAGGAGTCGTATATAAAACTCATCTATCTTGTATTCTCATCAATTTTTCCAATCACAATACATGAATTGTTCTCTCTTAGCTTCTCTGTCCACTCACGATTGAGCTCCTTTCATTTACGAACATGGTATTAGTGCCACTCCCAACAGGACACACTACACTTAATGTAATAAAGATTTTTCTAGGAGAACAAAATGAAGCTAATTTACAGCTCTTGTCATATATCTATAATTGCTTCCAATAATTATGGATATATAGTGATTTTTTTGCGCAAGCCGTACATATTGCGTTAACAATAATGGGGGGAGGTGGTTTTGGTTAGTTAAATATAAGTTGTAGTTTGAGTCCTCTCGAGGACGGGCCCCCTTTTTTTGGGAAAGGATAGTGGGTAGGGCTTATCTTTCCCCCAGACTACTTTACTCACTGGAAATCATTCCACGTACAGGAACTGGAAAAAAAAAGGGCTCGAACTACAGGGATCTGATACCTGACTTTCTTGGTATGAGAAGTTGGTTATGTAGGCTGACAACCTTTCCTAGGTTGTTTTAATCAGGCCAAATGAATATTGCTAAAGCTGGTTTAGGCATATATAGAATCAAAGAATCAGGTCTCTGATTCACACATTTACCTTGTTGTTTGTTGCACAAACATCATACTTTGTGAAGTATGGTTTCTGAAGGTGGTTTGCATGTCATAGCTTGATTCAAAGCTAAAATCTGTATTCATTATATGTGTTATTTTTTTATTTGCTTCGCAATCAAATGTTCAATTCCCAGATCTAAAATGGCAAATGAAGGTGTCAATGAAGATTTGTCTCAAAATGGTTAAGGAACATTTGTTCCTCACAAAAGCAGTTTTATGTAAGGGCAAGGTATCAACTATAATCACCCTCTATTTTTCAGTCCTACTATTATCAATGGCCTTAGTCTTATTTCTTTTCAACTATTTGATATCGAAAATTACAATGTGTGGAGTCAATCTGTCAAGCTAGCTTTATTAGGGAGGTGATAAGTGCTTATGTTCCTAGATGTTTTGATGATTTCCTCACAAGTGCAAGGACCTGGTCCTCTGCAGAGTATGAATACTCGTCCAGTGGTCAAAGTGTTGTACAACTGAAAAGCTGTCTGCGTCAGAAAGTTGGTGAAGCTGTAGAGTACTACGCCAATCAGAAGCGACGAGGTTGCTTGTTCATTGGATAATAACTTTTCATGTCTAAATATATCCAAGGAAAACAACAAACTAATTCATTTATTCAAAAGGAGAGAGCCAACACGTATTCTCAAGAACTTACTAAGAGAAGTTTGCAAGAGACCTGGTCCTTGCAAGACTGCGATGTGAAAGGACGACACGACAGCTGTCAGAAAAGCTGTCACTACTGATGTGGTAGGTGCACGTCCTTCCAGAGAGGCAGACTCTCAGCCAATGGGTGGTCCTAAAGAGTTTGTGTTCATTTTAATATAGTCTCTTCCAACAAAACATAAACTCAAGA